>NC_062264.1:42619735-42704735 GCF_916048215.2 Malus sylvestris
CTTGTGCCAACACACCGCAACAAAATGGTGTAGCTGAGAGAAAGAACCGGCATCTTGCAGAAGTTTGTCGAAGTATGCTACATGCAAAGAACGTACCGGGAAGGTTTTGGGCTGAAGCAATGAGGACTGCAGCCTTTGTGATCAACAGACTTCCTCAACCGAGGTTAGAATTTGTTTCGCCCTTTGAGAAACTGTGGAACATGAAACCTACAGTTAGCTACTTTCGAGTATTTGGCTGTGTATGTTATGTATTTGTTCCTAATCATTTACGGAGCAAGTTTGACAAGAAAGCTGTTAGATGTATCTTTGTGGGATACGACAGCCAAAGAAAGGGGTGGAAATGTTGCGATCCAACAAGTGGAAGATGTTACACTTCACGAGATGTGGTGTTTGATGAAGCGTCTTCTTGGTGGTCCTCAGAGAAGGAGGTGCTACCAGACTCTAGAGAATTTGGAGAAAAGCTGCAACAGAAGATGGGGGAGCATACTATCCAACTCTAACCAAGTTCAGATGAATCAGGAGATCCAAATGGCGATGATGTTGAACAAAGAGCGGCTCAGAATCCTTGGCAAACTGGCATGTATCAACAACCAAATGAAGAAGGTGGGCCTAGTGAAACGGAAGAATCAACTCCACTCCGAAGGTTAACAAGAACACGAAGGCCAAATCTTAAATACGCCAATGCAGCCATAATTGAAGAAGCAACAGAGCCTGAGACGTTCGATGAAGCATCGCAGAGTTCTGAGTGGATGACAGCTATGAAAGAAGAGATCGATGCACTTCAGCAAAATCAGACTTGGGATATCGTGCCAAAGCCAAGAGATGTGAAACCCATATCCTGCAAGTGGGTTTACAAGATAAAGCGCCGTCCAAATGGCTCAATCGAGAGGTACAAGGCACGATTGGTAGCTCGTGGTTTCTCTCAACAGTACGGACTAGACTATGATGAAACATTTAGTCCAGTGGCGAAACTTACAACAGTACGAGTCCTACTTGCACTTGCAGCTAACAAAGATTGGAATCTATACCAAATGGATGTGAAGAATGCTTTCTTGCATGGAGAGTTAGATCGGGAGATCTACATGATGCAGCCAATGGGCTTTAAAAGCGAAGCTCATCCTGAGTACGTGTGCAATTTAAGGAAATCACTCTACGGTTTGAAACAAGCACCAAAAGCATGGTACGGTAAGATTGCAGAGTTTCTCACACAAAGTGGTTATTCAGTAACACCTGCAGATTCCAGCTTGTTTGTCAAAGCCAATGAAGGAAAGCTAGCTATCGTGCTAGTGTATGTGGATGACTTAATCATAACCGGTGATGATGAGGCAGAAATTCTTCGAACAAAGGAGAATTTATCAGTCCGTTTCCAGATGAAGGAACTTGGTCAACTCAAGCACTTCCTTGGTCTAGAGGTTGATCGCACACAAGAAGGAACATTTCTCTGTCAACAGAAGTATGCCAAAGATTTGTTGAAGAGGTTCGGAATGCTCGAATGCAAGCTGATTTCGACGCCGATGAAGCCAAATGCCAAAATGTGTGCACATGAAGGAAAAGATTTGGACGATGCGACGATGTATCGACAATTGGTAGGTAGTCTGATCTACTTAACCTTGACTCGACCTGACATTTCTTATGCAGTTGGTGTGATGAGTCGGTACATGCAAAATCCAAAGAAGCCTCACTTGGAAGCAGTTCGACGAATACTGAGATATGTGAAGAGTACAATTGATTATGGTTTTTTGTACAAGAAAGGTGAAGACTGCAAGTTAGTTGGTTACTGTGATGCTGACTATGCAGGAGATCATGACACCAGGAGATCAACAACTGGGTATGTGTTTAAGCTTGGTTCCGGAACAATATCTTGGTGTAGCAAGAGACAACCAATGGTGTCTTTGTCAACCACAGAAGCAAAGTATAGAGCAGCAGCAATGGCAGCTCAAGAGAATGCATGGCTGGTACAGTTGATGAGTGATCTACATCAACCAGTAGATTATCCAGTACTATTGTACTGTGATAACCAATCGGCAATTCGCTTGGCGGAAAATCCAGTTTTTCATGCAAGAACCAAACATGTGGAGGTACACTATCATTTCATTAGAGAGAAGGTCTTGCAAGAAGAGATTGAGATGAGACAAATCAATACAGATGAACAAGTTGCAGACTTGTTCACTAAAGGTTTGAGTACCAGCAAGTTTGAAAAGTTTCGTCGTCAACTCAGCATGGAGAAAAGAATGAGCTGGTGTTGAGGGGGAGTGTTGAAAATCAACACCAGCCCAATTGGTGTGGCCTAAGACAAGTGATCCAATCCAAAACCAATGCATGCAAAAGCTAGAAAAATCTAGCAATCTTTGTCGGCAAAAGTAGCTGGAAGATTCTAGCAATTTAAGTTGGTTATCCACCTAAATATCTAAGCTAAAGAATGTATTAGAAGCTAGGAGAACTCAAAGCTTTTTAGGAAAGCAAGTCGGTTTGTTGTGTGGGTAATAATATGCTAGAAAATTCTAGCATTATTTATGTCGGCAATCACACCTATAAATAGGTGTGTGTGTGTGTAAGCTTGTAACAAAGTGTGAAAGCAATCAAGAAGAAGAAGTAAGAGAGAGCCAAGTGAGAGTGAGAAGTAAGGGTAGTCTTGTAGGAGTGTGATTGTTCTAGTGAAAGAGTGTCCTTGAAAGTGTGTGTTGTAATATTTTGTGAGTATAATACAAGTAATTTGTTTACTTGTGTTGTATCTCCAACACTTGTGTTAGAGTTGTGTACTCTAAATTTTTCCTCAATAGGCAGAACCCAAAAAATCAACATGGATGTTTATGAAACCTTTCACATGGCAAATGTGGATGGTGACTGTTTCCATCTTAATCTACACAGTGTTCATCGTATGGTTCCTGGAGCGCCCGTCAAATCCAGAATTTGGTGGCCCCTTGAAGAATTAGATTGGCATAGCAACTTGGTTCACCTTATCCTCTTTGTTCTTTGCTCACAGTAAGTACAAATTTTGTACATTTCACTACCAAAAAAGTGAGTATTAGAATCGCTTCTTTAGAGGCGAGGGGTGGATTGTCCCTGACATACGCCCCTATTTGGCTTTGTAGCGACCATTCTAAACGCCCCTACCACTCATTTCTTCTTCGTAATGTATGTTAACCAATGACGATCTAAACTTTTCAGGACAAGCCTAACTATGAAAATAGTCGGGTCCAAAATTGTTTGAGAATTGATCTTATCCTCATTGTTGTAAACCTATGTTTTTATTTCACAGAAGAGAAAATCTACAGCAACTTAACGCGAGTGGTGGTCGTAGTTTGGCTCTTTGTTGTACTGATCCTGACCTCAAGCTACACCGCTAATCTCACTTCAATGCTCACCGTTCAGCGACTGAAACCGAATGCAACATACATCAACTCTGACTCGAAAGTTGGTTGCGACGGGGACTCATTTGTCATTGAGTACCTGCGGAATGTCCTTAGATTCAAAAACATCATCGAAGTGAAAAGTGAATACGACTACCGGAAAGATTTCAAAAACAAAACTATAGAGGCCGCCTTTCTTGAACTCCCATATGCAGAAGTCTTCATGAATGAGAAATGCGAATGATATACTGCCATTGCACCCACCTATAGATTTGGAGGCTTGAGCTTTGTGAGTAATGAATAAATTGTTCACATTCTATTTCTTTCTGCGCGTACAAAATACGAATAAATGCATAAATAGAACTGGTTACAAACTTTTGGTTGAAAATATCACAATAGAAGTTACCATATTTCTGACCAACATAGCGAAACTAATAAAATCGCTTTCGTGTTCACCTTGCAGATATTCCAGAGAGGTTCTCCAATAGCGCGTGATTTCACAAAGGTGATTCTAGAGCTGTTGCAAAATGGAGATGTGAAGAAGCTACAAAATGAATGGTTGACTCCCAAGGAGTGTCCAAGAAACACAACTTTGAACGAACCAGAAAGCTTGACCCTCAACAGTTTTACAGGCCTCTATGTAATATCAGCTGCTACTTCCACCTTATGTTTTCTGCTCTCTTATACTATCCGGCTGAGGAGGTTTCAGCATCAAGAGGCAGCAGAACAAGGCAGTGCAAGTCCGTGCGCGAGCGGAGAAACACTTTGGAACAAGGCAGTTAGAATGGCAAAATTTTTGTGCAATAGAGAGATTAATGTTCCAACCAGAGCTCCAACTTTAGCACATTACGCAGAAGAATGGAGTTCTCCAAGGTGGGAGCCACTGTCAAAGCTACATAGGGGCAAGGAGGGGCGGCCGCCCCTCCGGTCGTCAGAAATCGCCATGAAAGCAAGAATTCGGCCCCTCCGATCTTTCTGAACCTACTGAAATCTGGGGACGCTGCGCTACTGAGTTTTAATTTTATTTATGTGGTCTTCTTTTAGAAACGCACTACCAGCGCACCATTTTAATTCTCTTCCCTCTCTCTCATTTGTTTAGACTGTAGAAATACAAAAGGTTGATGTTTGTTATTGTTCTTTTTCAATCCTTGTTATTACTTCTAGTATTTAAAATTATAATACAAAAGATTGATGTGGAACCAAAAATATTCACAAGGCGACACGTTGATTTTTGACAAAAGAAGACAAAACTACCCTTGGGGCATCCCGGGATTCCTACGCGCAAGCAGCGGGCAATTATCCCTCAACCAAGTCAAAAGTGCCCAAAATAGGTATCAACTTAAAACCTAATTTATTCTTATATTTCCTATTTCATTATTTAGCTAATCAATTAGCTAAATAGAACTGGATTGAAATTGTACGGCGAAGCTTTGCTCTTTGGCGATGTTGTTGAAGCTTCTTGAGTTCTTCAACTCAGACTCCTTCTGCTCTCGAGTTGATTGTGCAGGCTCAATTCCTTATTTGTTCTCCAAGCAGATGTGGCAGCTTCTCTAGTTCTTCAACTCAGACTCCTTATGCTGGGTTGATTGTGCAAGCTGCATTCTTCTCTGCTTGTTTCTTCTGCACGTTGTCTCCACATGCTGCTGGTATCATTTTCGCTCGCCTTATCTGTTCTTCAGGTAGATGTGGCAGCTTCTTTGGAAGTACATCAGCAGTGGAAGATGAGTACTCGAGATCAATTTCTCCATGTCCTGCAGGTTAGAACAAAGACAAGGAAAAGGACATGGAGAATGCATGATATAAGATACTCTTGCTCTTTACCTTCATGATATGAAATACTTTTGCTCTTGAAGATTTGTTTGCAGAGGTATCCCAGGGGATGAGGAACACTGAGTGACTCGAGAGGGTTCGATGGGAATGCATTCTCAGAGATGACGGAATGTTATGTATGTCTGCCTTTCCATGGAGGGTGAAGGTCAACATTTATAGGAAATAATAACCGGTACTGTTCTTTCACTCCTGTCGGCAACCGTTGGATGATTGAACAGTAACTTCACGTGTTTTCTACTTTAATAGAAATCGTCGACAGATTGCCCGTGATTTCCTCAAAGCTGACGAGGCTGAGAAGGACAGATGGTTAGAATCGGCGCTTCGACAAACTGCCCGTGATTTCCGTAAAGCTTTCTCTGCATGTGACAAGTGCTGATGAGGCTGAGAGAGACAGATGGTTGGAATCGGCGCTTCGACAAACTGCCCGTGATTTTCGCAAAACCGAGTTTACGTGTAACAGGTGCTGACGAGGCTGAGAAAGCTGACACTCTTCGATATCTGGAATCAG
The DNA here is from genome assembly GCF_916048215.2 of Malus sylvestris. Taxonomy (NCBI): domain Eukaryota; kingdom Viridiplantae; phylum Streptophyta; class Magnoliopsida; order Rosales; family Rosaceae; genus Malus; species Malus sylvestris. The sequence continues at coordinate 42,625,424 of NC_062264.1, forward strand.
TGGTTTGTGAGCAAGCCCAACTTTTGAGAAAGCTGGTGCTCTTCGATATCTGGAATCAGTGCTTTGTGAGCAAGCCCAACTTTTAAGAAAGCTGGCGCTCTTCGATATCTGGAATCGGTGCTTATTCGATTTCTGAGCTCGCCTCTTTGATCTCTGAAATCCCATCGCGTGCTGATTTTTATAGAGGTATGCAGGACGTTCAAAGCACACTTGAATTTCTGCCTGTAAAAACTCCCGTTTTGCACTTCTACGATCTTGACTTGTTTGATCTCCTCTTTCTTTAACACCTCTGAAAAATGTTTGGCCCTTCCGACCGTCGTTTTGACTTGAACCTTGGTGAAGAGGCAGCCCCGCCTTCTCCAGACAACATATGGCGCCCATCCATCATATCCCCTACTGGTCCCCTTACCGTTGGGGATTCGGTGATGAAGAATGATATAACAGCTGCGGTGGTGGCCAGGAACCTTGTCACTCCCAAAGATAACAGATTACTTGCCAAACGGTCTGATGAGCTGGCTGTTGATGCGAAATATATAAGCACACAAATTAAACCATCTTTTTATCAATTGTAGTAAAGTATGTAAGTAAGGATCGTTCTAGGCCGGGGATTAGGAGAGATTTCTAAATCACTTGGAAACTGACTTGAAAACGTAAAAACAAAGTTTAAAACAGTAACTAGACTCAAAGAATGCAAAACTATACTTTAAAACACTAAAACAAACCAAAAGACTCAAAACAGCCCCTAAACACTCAAAACTACCTTCAACACACAATCTGGGCAGTTTTGGGATTCTAACACAAACTTGGACGAATTTTGGTTTTCTAATGAACTAAAACACTTAAAAACATAATCTAAGACAAGTTCTAATTAATATGACTCAAAGAAATAAGATGGGGTTGATTTTGGACGAAAATAATTAAATTAAGACAAGAACAAAGTAAACAAATTCTTAGACAAATTTAAGTGAATCAAAACAGATTGTAAAATGAATTTGAATGAAACTTATGGATGGAAGGCTAGCTAGGAGGTTCTTCTCCACACATGTCACACTTGCATACAAAACGATTTCCAGTTGCTTTTCGATAAGCTAGGAATACTCAACGCCCCAAATTAACCGTGAATTGCACTAATTAACCCTCAGTTTTTCCACAAGTTATTGGGTTGGATGATTGCATACGACAACCCAAAACATTCCCTACAAGTTCCCTACATGAATTGCATAATAGAGATACAAGCAAGAATCATTAAGTTCTATGAAAAACATAAGCATTGACGAGGCACTCGTTACTATGATTTGCATGAAACTTATGCCAAGAATTTACTTAACGTGATTGTGACTAGCAACCTTCACTACTTGTGAATATAAGTTCATAACGATTAGGTGAAACTCCCTTATATTCTAGCGTTAAATTCACGCATGAAAATTAAGCGTGCACTCTCAACCAACATACACAAATCATTTTTTTATACGATCGGATAAGTAAATTGAATTCATAACTTATGAATCACAACTGGATGTAATCAAATCATATTGCAAGTATGAACATGGTTTCGAATCACCTCCTAACTAAGAGGGATTTAGTTCCTCATACTCACAAAGCAAAGATACATAAAATTAGACATTAAAATTAAAGGAAATAAAACACCTAAAATGCTCCAACTTGGGTAGCAAGTGCATCCAAGAATTCTCCTTTGCTTGCTTGCGGCAGATTGCTTTGTGGACGGATTTTTGGGTAGTTTTATGATGTAGAATGGATGGGGAATGGTATGGAAAGGTTTAGGGTAAGTGTGGAGGAGTGTTTAAGGGTTGGAGGGTGGTGGAGAACTAGGCAAAGAGGGTGGAAGAAGGTGGAGTGGCTGTTATGTTTTCTAGGCACTAGAATGATGTTTTTGGGGTGTTTTGCTACCTAGAGGTTGTATGGACGAATTTTCTGTGATGAATGATGAATATGAGAGTGTGAACCCTTTGCCAAGGGGTGTAAACATGTATATATAGGCCCCAAAAACCTTAGAGAATCAGGTTAGGCTAGGGAGAATGCACGGCAAAGAGTGTATGTGGTGTGCAATGGTCCAAGGGTGAAAATGAAGTGATGATGCAAAGTGTGAAGGGTAAAATGGAGTGGTCTTGTAGCTAGGGGGCATGAATGATTGTGTACATTGCATAGAGATGGAAAGGGAGGTGAAAATGTGTCAATAAATGGGTCAAAGGTGCAGCAACATGTGGTACACAAGGCATGGGATTCCAAATGTGAATGATGGAGCATCAATTGGTGCATGTTATGGTTGTGAAAGTTGTATAAAATTTTGTGGGTGAAGGGAACAAGAGGTATCAAGCAATTAAGTGTAATAATTAAATGAATTGAAGCATGAAATCAGAAATTATGTAGGGGACAAGAGTGATCAAGCATGGCATGGGAATCCAAAGGGAATTCTATGTTGTTTTGCATGGCAATGAAGGCAAGTTGGGGTGACAAATTTTTGGGCTGAGTTCTTCATCTTTTGGACCATAATTCTTCACATTCTTGGCCTCTTTAGTTCTCAAATTCGTCCATCCACTTTGGCCCAAATATGTGACATGCATTCCAAGCTCCATTTTGCTCCAAAATGCATCTTCTTGCCTACTTTGTCCATAAAATCTGAAAACACACGAAAATGACTTTAAACATTAAAATAACTAAGGAAACACGACATAAATGCATAAGAACAAGCCAACTAAGTCGCATAAATATGCTCCTATCAAATTCCCCCACACTTAGCTTTTGCTAGTCCTCGAGCAAAACAAAGAGATAAAACGAAACAAAGTAAATAAAACACAACCTAAACCTTCCAACATTTGCCTCAGGGATTTCCAATGCACATGACATGTTAAAAATTATTATCCCCACAAATTTGAGTCATCTTCACACTTAAGCACGTACTTAATCATAGTCACCACTTACTTGTTCACAATTAATCGATTAAAATAATGTTTTTGATGTAGTAACATGCCTTAGAGAAATCACTTAATTCCTTACAAGATATGCACTCAATTTTCACTCAGATTTTCTAACTACACACCTTATACTAGTTATATGTGAGAAGATTGATGTAGATATGAAAACGAACGCTCACATATATGTATCACAAAGAAAGCAATTTCTGGAGTTAATAAGCATGTTTAGATATGATCTCATGAATGGAATGCTACTACTTAGATGCGAGAACCAGTGACACCATTTGCTCATATCAATTTCAAACTCCACATATTGAAACGCATGACACTCAAGATGAAGTTAAGGGTTGTAACGGGGCTTGGGGTGATGGCTAACAAATGAAGGATAAGGATAACAATCGTTCTTAAAGCAATAGCAAGTAAAGTAATGAAATTGAAACTTAGAATTCACTTAGATTGCAGAAATCAGCTTTTAGACACGAAGGGAAAATTCAAGCAATATTTAGGGCCAAATTCTATGTTTTGGACCCTTTCTTCAACAAGCAACACTTTAAAACTCTTTTTCGCATATTTTTCAACTCCTTTTTTTTTTTTTCAACTCTTCTTTTCTTTTCAACAAGCATAAAAACTCACACTTCCCCCACACTTGTTTTCTACCATACATTAATCAAAAGAAATTCAATTTGAATCATGCTTTACTATGCTTCAAGAACAAGGGTATGGATGGTCCTAAACTAGGCTAGGTAAGGATAATGTGGTTTAACAAAGAATGTAGGCTATCAAGGCTCAATGGGGTTAACTTAAACATATAACGATATGGGATACATGGCAGTTTGGCTTTGGTGGTGGTAACTACACAACTTCATCTTGAATATGTTTTATGCAAATCAATAGCATGCTTTGAATGAAATAAGCATGAGTTCTAGCATTTGGAACTAAATGATGAAACGCCTTCTAAGTAATAACCAAGCAAAGAATAATGAGATCATGCAACGACTTTAGAAAACAAGAATGCACAGATTTTAATTCTCCAAATAAACGTTTAAGCTCAAGTCTCACAAGGTTGTAGCGTTACTTTGAGTTCTTTCCTTCAAACATGTTACAAAAACTAATTTTTTTCTTTTATGATTACATGTGATTTCATAAGTTATAACCACAACCACGCATAAATAAAGAGTAAATCAAACTTTCATCCATGTTTATAACTCTCTTTAACAGTCATGCAATTACAAACCGAATCCTCATCATTGTGTTGGAAGGTACCCTAAGACACAAATAAGCGCACAAAAACAACTCTTTTTTTTGGATTTTCAAAAACAATTTTTCAAATTTTTATGAATTTTCAGATTTTTATGTCAAAACACACTGAAACACTCCAAAACAGCTTAAAAATACTTAAAACAACAAGGAACAACACTAGAAGTAATGGGTGATAAATTTCTACGAATTTCATGCAAAACAATGGTTACCCCCCCACACTTAAATCAAACATTGTCCTCAATGTTTCAAGCATATACTCACACCAAAAACAAGCAAATAACAAACGATAAATAAACATGACAAATATGGCAAAGTAAAAACCAGACAGAGTAGAGTTTAAGAATGCAAATCTGGTTTTGGAGAAAGTTGATCTTGTTGACTTTCCACAGCTTTGATCTTGAACTGGATTGGAATTGTACGGCGAAGCTTTGCTCTTTGGTGATGTTGCAGTTCCTTATTTGTTCTCCAAGCAGATGTGGCAGTTTCTTTAGTTCTTCATCTCAGACTCCTTGTGTTGGGTTGATTGTACAAGCTGCATTCTTCTCTGCTTGTTTCTTCTGCACGACGGGTCGTGCAGGCACGAGGTAAAGGTGTTGGTCTGTTTCTTTCTTCAATCTTTCCAAGTGCCCACCTCTTGCTTTCTTTCTCCTTGTCCCTAGTTGAGGATGAATTAGCACGTTGTCTCCACATGCTTCGAGGTATCATCTTCACTTCCCTTATACGTGAGAGACGAAGCGGAAGCACAAGATGATGAGTACTCGAGAGCAGGTGCTGGCTGGAGAAAGGACAGGGAGAAAGCATGATATGAGATACTCGTGCTCTCAACCTTTATGATATGAAATACTTGTGCTCTGGATGGGTTGTTTGCAGGGGTATCCCAGGGGATGAAAAATATAGAGTGACTCGAGAGGGTTTGTTGGAAAGCCATTTCAGAGAGGATGAAGGGTTAAGTGAGGCTGAAAGTTGGGTGAGACTGCTTCACTTTGAAGTTCAGCATTTATAGAATTTTCTTAATGGCTGGGAAGGCATTGTTCCATTACTCGTGTCGGCAAGCCTGGGATAATTTAACAGTAGTTTTCACGTGCATTCCGCTTCTCCAAAAATTTTCGACAGATTGCGAGTGATTTACGCAACGCAGATGTGCAAATTGACAGATGCTGACACGTCTCGATAAAGCAGAGGCCTCTTTAATATCTGGAATTTACGCTTCGAGTTCTGAGCTTCGTTGAGGGCAGAGATTGCATGTGACAAGTGCTGACGAGGCTGAGAGAGACAGATGGTTGGAATCGGTGCTTCGACAGACTACCCGTAATTTTCGCAAAGCTGAGTTGCGTGTGATGGGTGCTGACGAGGCTGAGACAGTTAACACTCTTCGGTATCTGGAATTGGTGGTTTGTGAGCAAGCCCAACTTTTGAGAAAGCTAGCGCCTCTTCGATTTCCGAATGGCTTCTTCGATTTCTGAGCTCACCTCTTCGATCTCTGAAATCCCATCGCGTGCTGATTTTTATAGAGGTATGCAGGACGTTCAAAGCACTCTTGAATTTCTGCCTGTAAAAACTCCCGTTTTGCACTTCTACGATCTTGACTTGTCCGATCTCTTCTTTCTTTAACACTTCTGAAAAAATGTCTGGCCCTTCTGACCGTCGTTTTGACTTGAACCTTGGTGAAGGAGCAGCCCCTCCTTCTCCAGACAACATATGACGCCCGTCCCTCATATCCCTTACTGGTCCTCTTACCGTTGGGGATTCGGTGATGAAAAATGACATGACCGCTGCGGTGGTGGCCCGGAACCTTGTCACCCCCAGAGATAACAGACTGCTCGCTAGACGGTCTGATGAATTGGCGGTTAAGGAGTCTCTGGCTCTTAGCGTGCAGTGTGCGGGTTCTGTGTCCAACATGGCCCAACGCCTATTTGCTCGAACCCGTCACGTTGAATCGTTGGCGGCTGAAATACAGAGTCTCAAAGAGGAGATTAGAGGACTCAAGCATGAAAATAAACAATTGCACAAGCTTGCACATAATTATGCCACAAACATGAAGAGGAAAATTAACCAGCTGCAGGAAACTGATGGTCAGATTTTACTTGATCACCGAAGGTTTGTGGGTTTGTTCCAACAGCATTTGCCTTCATCTTCTGGGGTGGCACCGCGTAGTGAAGCTCCAACTGATCAACCTCCGATACCTCCTCCTTCCGTGGCCCCACCGATTGCTGAGACTCCGCCGACTACTGCAACCTCTCCCACGCAGCCTTTGTGAATGCTCCCTCTTGTATTATGCTATGTTTCTTTATTTCCCAGTTTCCTGTTTATTTCCATGAAGTTTAATGTTAAAATCCTTTGCATATTTGTTAATGTTTCAAAATAGAAAGTCACAACCAAAAATAATTAAACAAGTAATAAAATTGACAATCAAGCAGAATAAATGGGTTGCCTCCCTTAAAGCGCTTGTTTTAACGTCTTCCAGCCGGACGATGAACACCTTCACTTTTCCTTGGAACCCATGGCATGCAGTGGGATTTCCTCCACAACATGCTCCACAAAGTGCTCGTAGTATGGCTTCAAGCGATGTCCATTCACCTTGAATTCTTGCCCGGTTCTCAAGCTCTTAATTTGGACTGCACCATGCACAAAAAGATTAGTAACAACAAACGGGCCAACCCACTTGGAACGTAACTTACCAGGGAATAGACGAAGGCGGGGGTTGAACAACAACACTTTTTGCCCAATTTCGAAAGTCTTGCCTCGAAGCATCTTATCATGGAATGCCGTGGTCTTCTCTTTGTAAATTCTAGCATTCTCATAAGCTTCATGCCTTATCTCATCAAGTTCACTCAATTGAAGCTTTCGATGAATTCCGGCTTGGTCCACATTCAAATTGAAGGTCTTGATGGCCCAATGAGCTCTATGTTCTAATTCCACGGGAAGATGGCATGGCTTACCATACACAAGTCGAAAATGAGACATACCAATGGGGGTCTTGTAAGCCGTTCGATACGCCCATAGTGCATCATCCAACCGTAAGCTCCAATCTTTTCTATTTGGCCCAACGGTCTTCTCCAAAATCTGTTTGATCTCACGATTCGACACCTCGGCTTGGCCATTGGTTTGGGGGTGGTAAGGTGTGGAGACCTTATGCGTCACATGGTACTTCTTGAGTAATGCCTCAATGGTACGGTTGCAAAAATGAGACCCGCCATCACTGATTAGCACCCTAGGCATCCCAAACCTAGAAAAGATATTAGTTTTCACAAAATCTGCCACAACTTTAGAATCGTTAGTTCGAGTGGCTTTCGCTTCCACCCACTTGGAAACATAATCAACGGCAAGTAATATGTAAGTGAAACCAAAAGATGAAGGAAAAGGACCCATAAAATTGATACCCCAAACATCAAAGATTTCAACAACAAAGATGGGTACCTGCGGCATTTGATCTTTTTGGCCAATATTACCTGTCCTTTGGCATCGATCACATGTTAAACAAAAGGTTCTAGCATCTTTAAACAAAGTAGGCCAATAAAAACCACATTCAAGAACCTTAAAAGTTGTCCTTTGGGTTCCAAAGTGACCCCCACATGCATATGTGTGACAAAAACTTAAAATTGAGTGAAAATCTGATTCATGCACACATCTTCTTATAACCTGATCTGAACAATATTTCCACAAGTATGGGTCATCCCAAACATAAAATCTAGCATCCTTTTTAAGTTTATCACGTTGGAATTTGTTTAGGGTGCTAGGAACTTGTTTAGTCACCAAATAATTCACCAAATTTGCGTACCAAGGAGCACTTACCTGAACGGACAAGAGTTGTTCATCCGGAAATGTTTCGGAGATGGGAAGATCCTCTTCTTCAAGCACCAACGTATTTAGGTGGTCGACAACAACATTATCACTCCCCTTCTTGTCCTTGATTTCGATGTCAAACTCTTGAAGTAGAAGCATCCAACGAATGAGTCTAGGTTTATCTTCTTTCTTGGTGAACAAGTACTTCAAGGCTGCATGGTCAGTGAAAACAATAACTTTAGTACCAATTAGATATGATCTAAATTTATCTAAAGCAAATACAACCGCCAAGAGTTCTTTTTCGGTTGTAGAATAATTCAACTGAGCATCATTCAAAGTGCGTGAAGCATAATAAATAACATGTGGCTGTTTATTCTTTCTTTGACCCAAAACAGCTCCAATTGCATAATCCGATGCATCACACATCAATTCAAAGGGAATGGACCAATCCGGGGGAGTTATGATGGGTGTCGTGGTGAGGAGGTCCTTAAGATGCTTGAATGCTTGCTCACACGCCTCGTTGAACTCGAAAGGCACTTCCTTTTGTAGGAGACGGCATAGGGGTTGTGCAATCTTGGAAAAATCCTTGATAAATCATCTATAGAATCCTGCATGACCAAGGAAAGAACGAACCTCTCTCACCGAAGTGGGAGGGGGTAAGTAGCGTACAAGATCTATTTTAGACTTATCAACTTCAATTCCACGTTCAGAGATAATATGACCCAAAACAATACCTTGTTTAACCATAAAATGGCATTTCTCCCAATTTAACACAAGGTTTGTTTCAACACAACGTTTCAAGATTAAAGTGAGATTATCCAAGCAATTATCAAAGGAATTACCAAACACACTAAAATCATCCATGAATATCTCAATAATCCTCTCAACATAATCAGAAAAGATGCTAACCATACACCTTTGAAACGTGGTAGGAACATTGCACAAACCGAATGGCATGCATCGATATGCAAACGTTCCAAAGGGACAAGTAAAAGTGGTATTTTCTTGATCATCCGGGGCAATAACAATTTGATTATAACCGGAGTATCCATCAAGAAAGCAATAAAAGGAATGACCGGCTAACCTTTCTAGCATTTGATCTAGGAACAGCAATGGGAAGTGATCTTTCCTTGTGGTTGCATTTAGCTTCCTATAATCAATGCACACTCGCCAACCGGTTTGAATTCGGGTGGGCACAAACTCATTCTCCGCATTCTCGACAACCGTCACTCCAGATTTCTTGGGCACACATTGGATAGGTGAAACCCAACGGCTATCGGAGATGGGATAAATCACCCCACAATCTAGAAGTTTGATTATCTCCTTTTTCACAACTTCCATCATCGGAGGGTTAAGACGGCGTTGAGCCTCTCTAGTTGGTTTGGCCCCCTCCTCAAGAAATATGTGATGCATACAAGTCGTAGGGCTTATACCTTTAATATCGGCCAATGTCCAACTTAGGGCAGATTTGAATTCCTTCAAGACACGCACTAGCTTCTCCTCCTCTTGTGCCGTGAGGGATGAGGAGATGATGGCAGGTAGTGTCTCGTTTTCCCCCAAAAAGATGTACTTCAAATGACTTGGTAGGGGTTTGAGATCAAGTATGGGTGCCTGAACGATGGATGGAAGCAACTTGTTAGTCGAAATTGGAATGGAATTAAAGTTAGGAGACTTACCACCATGCTTAGGTAGTGACTCAAGGGCAGCAACCAACTCAAAAATTTCATCACTAGGAGGCACGACATGGCCTAGTCCATGTATGTCGTGGGTTACACTAGAATCTACCCCTTTGGTTGTGAGTTTCATTCCTCGTGTAATGACTTTTTCAAGCGCGTCGTCATTCAAATCTTCAAGATATCCCTGCGCCAAAGAGTCAATTATATCAATAGAGAAACATGAATGGTCCTCACTAGGGTACTTAATGGAATCAGAGAGATTAAAATTAACAACTTCCCCATCAAATTCCATGGATAACGTTCCACTATACACGTCAATCTTCGTCCGGGGCGTCTTCATGAATGGCCTTCCAAGGAGGATGGGCAATGAAGGAGCATGATCTGATTCATCCATTTCGAGCACATAAAAATCTGCTGGGAAGACTAAATGATCAACCTGCACCAAAACGTCTTCCAACACTCCCTTTGGATAAGCGTTAGATCTATCGGCCAATTGTATGATTACACCATCATGTTTCAACTCACCTAAGTTCATGGATACATAAATGGAGTATGGCATAACATTTATAGAAGCTCCTAAATCTAACATGGCAGATTTGAAAGGGGTGTTACCAATGACGCACGGAATTGTAAAGCTACCTGGATCTTTGCATTTAGGGGGTAGTTTGCGTTGCAAGATGGCGGAGACATTCTCACCTACCTTTACCACTTCCTTAGTTGAAATCCTCTTCCTAGTGGTGCATAGCTCATTTAAAAACTTAGCGTATCTCGGGACTTGCTTAATGGCATCCAACAAGGGTATGTTGACTTGAACTTTCCTAAGTGTCTCAAGGATGTCCTTTTCAGCTTCTTCCTTCTTTGTTTGCACAAACCTGCTAGGAAAAGGAGCATTCGAAGGCACAACATTAGTAGAAACCGAATTTGACACATTCTTACCTTTATTGGATGAATTGGACAGATTTGGAGCCATTGGGGCTTGCGGCATAGGTGTGTCCACCTTTGCCGTGGGTGGGCATGCTTCCTCCTCCTCAAATTGAAGTTTTTCATCCTCTTTGTGACCTGTTTTTGATGAAGAACCTGCCCCAATCTCTTTTCCACTTCTCAAGAGTATGGCCTTTGCACTTTCAAAGCCTCCCTTCGGATTTGGAATGGTAGAACTAGGAAGCCTTCCTTGGTCTCTAATCTGCCCAACAACGTCGGCAATCTGCCCCATTTGTTTCTCTAGTTGGTCCACTCTCTTGTTTTGATTTTCCTGCCCATTAGTCAAAGTGGTTAGTAACTTAACAAGTGTATCATTATCCAAAGCATTACCTGAATTATTTGGGGCAGATTGTGGTTGGACTTGAGGGGGTGCGTATGGTTTGTTGTAGAAGCCCGGGGGTTGTTGCCTAAAGCCTCCTTGTGGTTGGGCTTGTTGTGGCTCTCTCCATTTGAAGTTTGGATGGTCTCTCCACCCCGGATTATACGTGTTGGAATATGGATCATGTCTTGGCTGATTTTGGCTTTGAAACCCAATGGCATTAGCGCTCTCCCATCCACCATTCTCAATGAGTTGAGGACACTTTTCGGATGCATGTCCTTGGATAGAACATACGCCACACACCATGGGTCCTTGAATCTTCATTCCCTCGGCCATCTGTGAAACAAGAGAAGTAAGATTAGCTAACTGAAATTGAATATTGGAAGTGGAACTTACCTCATGCACTTGTTGCCGTGGGGGTCCTCTTTGGCCTACACCCTCGTATTGTTGAGCGTTCAATGCTCGATTAGCAATCAAGATTTTTGCAACCATGGGCGTTTTGTCTACCAATGCTCCACCCGCCGAGGCATCAAGCATTTGACGTTCTAGTGGTAGGAGCCCTTCGTAGAAGTATTGCAAAAGCAATTCCTCCTTCATCTGATGTTGTGGACAAGAAGCAACAAGTGATTTAAATCGTTCATAATATGTAGGAAAAGACTCACCTTCATCTTGTTGAATTCCACTTATTTTTTTACGAAGAAGAATGATGCGAGAAGTTGGGAAAAACTTCTCCAAAAACGCCCTCTTCATACTCTCCCAAGATGTAACTGTACCGGGAGCCAACTCGTATAACCAATTCTTGGCTTTGTCCATTAAAGAGAATGGAAAAGCCTTCATCTTTAAAATACTTCCGTCAACAGTTACCGGAGTCATACTTGAGCACACCACTTCAAATTCTTTCAAATGTTTGTTCGGATCCTCCATGGACAGCCCATGGAACTTTGGAATGTGGTGGAGCAAACTTGACTTTAACTCGAACTCTTCGGTTTTACCTTGAGCAGCCATGGGATATTGGATACACAATGGTGCAGCATTATCCAAACCCGAGGCGGCAAGCTCCTTGAGCGTACGGTTGTCCATGGCTATACCTTGCTCTTCTCCACCCACTTGTGCCGTGGCCTTCTCTTCAACCTCAACTTCTTGCTCTTCTAATTCAGGCTCGGGACTAGGAGGATTAGACTCTTGCAATTTCTTTTTCCTTCTCAAAGTCCTTTCAAAATCACCGTCAAAGTCGGAGATATGCTCACGAACAGGTTGTGAGCTACGGGTCAAAAACTAGTACCTAAAAACAAAGAAAACAAAACAAATCAGCAACTTAAACAGAAACTTAAACAAAATACAATAATTTGAAAGAAAACAATCCAAGAGATTAGCAAAGTTGCTAATCCCCGGCAACGGCGCCAAAAATTTGATGCGAAATATATAAGTACACAAATTAAACCCTCTTTTTATCAATTGTAGTAAAGTATGTAAGTAGGGATCGTTCTAGGCCGGGGATTAGGAGGGATTTCTAAATCACTTGGAAACTGACTTGAAAACGTAAAAACAAAGTTTAAAACACTAACTAGACTCAAAGAATGCAAAACTATACTTTAAAACACTAAAACAAACCAAAAGACTCAAAACAGCCCCTAAACACTCAAAACTACCTTAAACACACAATCTGGGCAGTTTTGGGATTCTAACACAAACTTGGACGAATTTTGGTTTTCTAATGAACTAAAACACTTAAAAACATAATCTAAGACAAGTTCTAATTAATATGACTCAAAGAAATAAGATGGGGTTGATTTTGGACGAAAATAATTAAATTAAGACAAGAACAAAGTAAACAAATTCTTAGACAAATTTAAGTGAATCAAAACAGATTGTAAAATGAATTTGAATGAAACTTATGGATGGAAGGCTAGCTGGGAGGTTCTTCTCCACACATGTCACACTTGCATACAAAACGATTTCCAGTTGCTTTTCGATAAGCTATGAATACTCAACGCCCCAAATTAACCGTGAATTGCACTAATTAACCCTCAGTTTTTCCACAAGTTATTGGGTTGGATGATTGCATACGACAACCCAAAACATTCCCTACAAGTTCCCTACATGAATTGCATAATAGAGATACAAGCAAGAATCATTAAGTTCTATGAAAAACATAAGCATTGACGAGGCACTCGTTACTATGATTTGCATGAAACTTATGCCAAGAATTTACTTAACGTGATTGTGACTAGCAAGCTTCACTACTTGTGAATATAAGTTCATAACGATTAGGTGAAACTCCCTTATATTCTAGCGTTAAATTCATGCATGAAAATTAAGCGTGCACTCTCAACCAACATACACAAATCATTTTTTATACGATCGGATAAGTAAATTGAATTCACAACTTATTAATCACAACTGGATGTAATCAAATCATATTGCAAGTATGAACATGGTTTCGAATCACCCCCTAACTAAGAGGGATTTAGTTCCTCATACTCACAAAGCAAAGATACATAAAATTAGACATTAAAATTAAAGGAAAGAAAACACCTAAAATGCTCCAACTTGGGTAGCAAGTGCATCCAAGAATTCTCCTTTGCTTGCTTGCGGCAGATTGCTTTGTGGACGGATTTTTGGGTAGTTTTATGATGTAGAATGGATGGGGAATGGTATGGAAAGGTTTAGGGTAAGTGTGGAGGAGTGTTTGAGGGTTGGAGGGTGGTGGAGAACTAGGCAAAGAGAGTGGAAGAAGGTGGAGTGGCTGTTATGTTTTCTAGGCACTAGAATGGTGTTTTTGGGGTGTTTTGCTACCTAGAGGTTGTATGGACGAATTTTCTGTGATGAATGATGAATATGAGAGTGTGAACCCTTTGCCAAGGGGTGTAAACATGTATATATAGGCCCCAAAAACCTTAGAGAATCAGGTTAGGCTAGGGAGAATGCACGGCAAAGAGTGTATGTGGTGTGCAATGGTCCAAGGGTGAAAATGAAGTGATGATGCAAAGTGTGAAGGGTAAAATGGAGTGGTCTTGTAGCTAGGGGGCATGAATGATTGTGTACATTGCATAGAGATGGAAAGGGAGGTGAAAATGTGTCAATAAATGGGTCAAAGGTGCAGCAACATGTGGTACACAAGGCATGGGATTCCAAATGTGAATGATGGAGCATCAATTGGTGCATGTTATGGTTGTGAAAGTTGTATAAAATTTTGTGGGTGAAGGGAACAAGAGGTATCAAGCAATTAAGTGTAATAATTAAATGAATTGAAGCATGAAATCAGAAATTATGTAGGGGACAAGAGTGATCAAGCATGGCATGGGAATCCAAAGGGAATTCTATGTTGTTTTGCATGGCAATGAAGGCAAGTTGGGGTGACAAATTTTTGGGCTGAGTTCTTCATCTTTTGGACCATAATTCTTTACATTCTTGGCCTCTTTAGTTCTCAAATTCGTCCATCCACTTTGGCCTAAATATGTGACATGCATTCCAAGCTCCATTTTGCTCCAAAATGCTCCAAAATGCATCTTCTTGCCTACTTTGTCCATAAAATCTGAAAACACACGAAAATGACTTTAAACATTAAAATAACTAAGGAAACACGACATAAATGCACAAGAACAAGCCAACTAAGTCGCATAAATATGCTCCTATCAGCTGTTAAGGAATCTCTGGCTCTTAGTGTGCAGTGCGCAGGTTCCGTGTCCAATATGGCCCAACGCCTATTTGCCCAAACCCGTCAAGTTGAATCATTGGCGGCTGAAGTGATGAGCCTCAAGCAAGAGATTAGAGGGCTTAAGCATGAAAATAAAAAATTGCACAAGCTTGCACACAACTATGCCACAAACATGAAGAGGAAAATTGACCAGATACAGGAATCTGATGGTCAGATCTTACTTGATCATCAGAGGTTTGTGGGCTTGTTCCAACAGCATTTGCCTTCGTCTTCTGGGGCTGTACCGCGTACTGAAGCTCCAAATGATCAACCTTCACTGCCTCCTCCTTCTGGGGCTCCGCCGACTACTGAGACTTCTCCTAAGCAGCCTTTGTGAAGGCTCCCTCTTGTAATTTCTTGCTTAATGTTCCCCTTTTTTTTATTTTTTATTTTTTTATTTTTTTTTCATGAAAATGAATGTAAGAATATCTTGCATATCTATCAATGTTTCAAAAATAAACCCACACCCAAAAATAATTTAAATAAACAACAAAAATAAAAAAAATGACAATCATGGCAAAATAGAAATGCAGAAAAGGGAAGGTTTTTAGAAACGCAAAACTGATTGTAGAGCGATTCATAGATCTTCCTTTTTTGAATACATGGGTTGCCTCCCAAGAAAAGCTTTCTTTAACGTCTTGCAGCCGGACGATAACTCCCGTCACATTCCCCTAGGTTCCATGGAAGTGATCTTCGAATGGAAGGTGATACTTGAAATGATCCGGCAATGGTGTAAATTCTAGTGTGGGTGCCTGAATCATCAAAATCAGCAAGTTAGTGGAAAACGTATGTAAAATTGGAGAAGATGACTTACTTGCTTTGTCCGACAAGAACTCAATGACAAACACCACTTTTTTGAAAGTTTCAGGGATATTGGACTTGGCCAGATTGAATGTGATGGTTGGGACTTGCCCCATGTCATAAAATTCAACTTCTTTAGGAATGGTTGTCTCAAGCACATCCTCTTTGATGCATTCTACATCTTCTCCAGCCACTACTTTCTCTTGAATCATTCTTCTTGGTGTACAAAGTCCTTTGAACATTTCAACACAATCTGGAACTTGATTTGTTGCACCAAGAATTGGAATATCATTTTGCACCTTTGGGAAGGCTTCAACGATGTCTTTTTCACTCTCTTCTTTCTTGGGAATAAAAAACCTACGAGGAAAATGGACGTTCGGAGGAATAACATTAGAATGAAATGAAATTGGGACGTCCTTACTTGTGGTGGGTGGTTTAGAGGGCTTAAGGGGCTGCGGCAAGGGTTGTTCTACCCTTTCCGTGTGTATGTCTTCTTCCTCCTCCTCAATCAGCAGCTCCTCATCCACTTCTAGGCTATGTTTGGATGTTTTTAGGTTAGCTTCAACCTCCATAGCACTTCTCAAAGTGATAGCATCATGGATTTCAAAATCTTCCTTCGAATTTTCAATAGTTGAGTTGGGGAGTTCACTCTGCTCTTGAATTTGTGCCATGAACTCCATAATCTGCCCACGTTGCTTCTCCAATTCACTCGCCTTCTTGGCTTGATTTTGTATCTCTTTGTTTTGATTTTCTACTTTCTGGTTCAAAGAGGTGAGTAACTTATTAAACATATCATCATCCAAAGACGTACTTGAATTGAATTGGGCAGATTGTTGTGGTGACTGTGACGGTTGATATGGCCAGTGATAGAACTCCTCCGATGGTGGCAGATATTCTTCGTGTTGTGAGCCCTGCACCATAGAGTTTAATTCATTAAGAATTTGATTGTAATCTATTGATGAGTCTGAGTTTGATTGGGCATATTGTATATGAGGTTGTGGTGGCTGCATAGGTCCTGAATAGAACTCCTCATATGGCTGCCAATATCCTTCATGTTGAACTTGTTGAACTTCCCACCGCATAGAGTTTGAATGATCACTCCAATCTCTTTGTGGGCATTGATTGGCTTGATATCCTTGCCTATAAGACGCACCAAATGTAGGGACACTTTGCATTGTGGTCCTTTCGGCATACTGTGACAATTGAGAAGTAAGATTTGCCAATTGAGTTTGAATGCTAGCAAAATCCATGTCTTACTTCTCTAGTACCTAAATACAAAGAAAGAAAACTAAATCAAATATCAAAAGTAAAACAAAAGACATGAAAAAGAAACAACGGGGGATTAGCAAAGTTGCTAATCCCCGGCAACGGCGCCAAAAATTTGATGCGAAATATATAAGCACACAAATTAAACCCTCTTTTTATCAAATGTAGTAAAGTATGTAAGTAGGGATCGTTCTAGGCCGGGGATTATGAAGGATTGCTAAATCACTTGGAAACTGACTTGAAAACGTAAAAACAAAGTTTAAAACACTAAACTAGACTCAAAGAATGCAAAACTATACTTTAAAATACTAAGATAAACAAAAAGATTCAAAACAGCAACCAAAGACTCAAAACTGCCTTCAAAACACTTTCTGGGCAGTTTTGAACACCTAACACTAAATTGGACGAAATTGGGTTATGACTTGACTTAAGACACTTAAAAACACAAACTAAAGTGATTACTAACTAATCTAACACTTTGAAATAAATGGGAGATTGGTTCTTGATGAATTTGAAAACAAAACAAACTTTGTAAAACAAAACAGATTGTAAATGAATTTGAATGAAACTTATGGATGGAAGGCTAGCTAGGAGGTTCTTCTCCACACATGTCACACTTGCATACAAAACGATTTCCAGTTGCTTTTCGATAAACTATGAATACTCAACTCCCCAAATTAACCGTGAATTGCACTAATTAACCCTCAGTTTTTCCACAAGTTATTAGGTTGGATGATTGCATACAACAACCCAAAACATTCCCTACAAGTTCCCTACATGAATTGCATAATAGAGATACAAGCAAGAATCATTAAGTTCTATGAAAAACATAAGCATTGACGAGGCACTCGTTACTATGATTTGCATGAAACTTATGCCAAGAATTTACTTAACGTGATTGTGACTAGCAACCTTCACTACTTGTGAATATAAGTTCATAACGATTAGGTGAAACTCCCTTATATTCTAGCGTCAAATTCATGCATGAAAATTAAGCGTGCACTCTCAACCAACAAACACAAATCAGTTTTTATATGAACGGATAAGTAAATTGAATTCACAATTTATGAATCACAACTGGATGTAATCAAATCATATTGCAAGCATGAACATAGTTTCGAATCACCCCCTAACTAAGAGGGGTTTAGTTCCTCATACTTACAAAGCAAAGATGCATAAATTTAGACATTAAAAACAAAGATAGAAAACACCTAGAAACGCTTCAACACTCCCAAGGCTTGGGCATAGGCACAGCACAAGATGTTCCTTCTCTTTCCTTCCTTGCAAGCAGCGGCACTAGAGGTTTTGGACGGTTTTTGGTGGTTTTTATGGTATAGAATGGATGGGGAATGGTATGGAAAGGTTTAGGATTGATGGGTGGTGTGGCTAGGGGTGGTTTTTGGCTGAATTTGGAGAGAATAGAGGTGGGAATTTTCGGCCAAACAAGGATCAAAATCTGTTGTGTTGATGAATATGGGAGGTGGTATTTATAGGCTTGAGAGAGGACCACTCCATTTCCTTTGCATGTGCATCTTGTGTGGGTGTGAGTTGTCATGTTTCCCCTTTACATTTACACACACATGCTTCATCATTTCAACCACCAAACACACACATTTTCTGCCATGTTTTCCTTTACATTTACACACACATGCTTCATCATTTCAACCACCAAACACCCACAATTCCTACCCATGTGTGTGTGTTTCCTTTGCCCATGTGTGTGTGTTTTTCCTTTGCATTTGCAGACACATGTTCTTCATTATTTCAGCCAACAATCCACCCATTTTCTGCCCATGTGTGTGTGTTTCCTTTGCCCATGTGTTGCCCTTCTCTTTTTATTAGCCAAATCTGCTTAGCCATTTTCTGACCTTTCAGTGTTACAATGCCCATAACTTCTTCTAGAAAAAATGAGATTAACAATCCGTAAATTGCTCCAGAAAATAGACATCCGTAGCTTTCCACGCATATAAGGCTCATTCTCCCATTCATTCTGAGCTGTTTGTAACATGCTTCCAAAGTCAGATAATCTGCACAGGCAGTTTTGACGAATTTGTTACTTAATAATTCACTTGTGCTACTTTTCTTTTCTTTGCTTGATAAATCACACAAAACACAAAAACATAGTAAATAGCTCAAAAGTATAAGGAACTAACTAAGAAAAGACAAGTGAATTTTATGTAAAATATATATAAATATGAGCTTATCAAATTGCGACCCCCGATGGACCAACCATGCTCTCCAGTGCGATAGGGTAAACCAATTCCCCGACACCCATATGGGTTAGCTCTCCAAGATGGGAGGATAAACTTTACACTCCGAATATCCAGACGTGGATGAGCCTGGCTGCCCTAGTATAACTAGATGCACGATGGCTTGCGCCGGGATTCCTAGAAGTAGCCACAATGGTCTTTTTCAAGGCTTAGCTAACTGAAGGATTTTGGGTCTCTTGGCCTAATCCATGGGAAACCGGGCCTTAGATACGGAGGGGGCACATTATGCAATACGCCCTACAGACGGCTGCCCTGGAACCCTAAAGCTGCTACCGAGTGCACTAAGGTAGCCTACAGATTCCGGAAGACTGCCTACGGCTTGCCCTTCGAGCAGTAAAGCCGCACTAGACTTTTACAACCGCACATTCTTGTGAAAGGTTAAACAAGCTAGCACGCATATATGAAGTTTTATCCACTGCCGACATGCTACGTAGTCGATAAGCTTCACCTCTGCCAAGCGCGGAACAACCTACCCCAAGTCCTAAAGTGTTGTGATACTTGCTATGCAACCTACGGAATTGGAGAAAGTCAAGTTAACAGCCTAGTGGTTACGCGAACTTGTCTGCTTCTGTAAGTAAGGCATCCGGCTGCCAACCCTATGGCTAACAACTTTGCAAAGTTCTACACCAACACCTACGGCTGCATAGGCTACGCGGGCTTGTTTGCTTATAAAAAAGTAGCATGCTTGCTACTGGTCTATCAAGTCTAAAGGTTAGGGCATGAACAAAACAAGCGAAGATGAAGAAAAGCGAAGGAAAACATGTTTATAAACAACTAGCAAATGCCGAATGAGTTCAAGCAAAACAAAAGCTACAAGGAAAAACAAATAAAATCCTAAAGGCTACCTAAAAGACTACAGCAGCTTGGACATCCCACTACTCGGTCGCCACACCTTCAATAGCCGCGATGCTCTTAGCAGCGGTATCATCCGGCGCTTCACCCCCGGCTGCCCCAACCTGGGCACTAACTTCTCCAACTACTTCACCAATGGAAGCTTCAAAAGTAAAATCAATCAAGTTTTCCGGAGAAATAGAAAAGGTCTCGAAACCCCGAGCCTAGCCTTTTCACCTTTCAGCTGCTCATCCTCCTCGGGCAGACCAGCATGGATGCTCTGCATCTCATCCACTTCCTTCTTCAGACTTTTAGTACGCCTTGAAGTTTCAACACTTGGGGTTCAAACCTATCGATGATTCTCTTGAAGTGGATCACTTGGTTATAAGCAGCAATCAACTCTTCATCCTTTGCAGCAGAACGAAGCTCAGAAACGACATGCTTAAGATCTTGAATCTAAGGTATGTGACATCCGATCTCCTTCTCTGCACTTTCATGCTTAACTTGGATCGCGTCAAGCCTAGTCTTCAAGTCAACAATCTCTTGGCGAGCGGTCTCAAGCTGCAAAGAAGTGGGGGCAGAAATATTAGCCATTCCTTCAAAGCAACGAGCTCAGAATCTGCCATAGTATTTGCCATATCCTTAGCAGCCTTGCTATATCTGCATCATAGCAAGCAGAGCAGTCCTTCTATATTGGGTCGTATGCTTCGCAAACAAGCTTGGGCAAACAACCTTTCTGACGCCATCAACAAACTTGGCACAAGCGTTCATGTTTTCAAGAGATCTGGTTTCAAAAACACATAGATCTCAGCAGCCTCCCCAGAAGCAGGCTTAGTGGATTTCTCACAGCTGCCTACACGAGCAGTCTCCTCATTCCCAGCAGGCGAATTAGTCTCAGCAGCATAAGGAATGGGCCTTGGCGCCACTTTAGCAGCAGAGTCCACCTTATCGCTCTTCATAATAGCAAGCCTCTCCAAATATGAACCAGACTTAGCTCCCAACAGACATCTAGGTATAAAATTCGGCACTAGGGGCATGACAAAACCTTTATGCTGAACAATCCTATCAGCAATCGTCCTAGCCATTCTTGACATGGCAGGCACCACATGCTCAGATCTAGCAGCCTCATTTTTCGTCCCCTTGGAAAAAGTCAAGTCAATCACAAGCCTGGAGGCAGTCGGCGAACCCGCGTGAGCAGCGAAAGAAGTCTTTGGTTTTTTCTCAGCCAGCATCTCTTGAGCATGTAGGGAAGATCCATTTTCCCACCTTCACTTGCAGCAGGATCCACAACAGTGATTGGACGAGCCAATGCATCCGATTTGATCCTATTCACCTCCTCTTTTGGGAGCAGCCCACGTTTCTCCTGACGAAGAGAGTTAAAGTAGCCAACGTCATTCGTGGTACCTAGTAGGGGAGTTCAACCCAACATTCCAGCAGCTCATGAGACCCGCAACCTCTTCATTTCTCTCAATCACCGGCCTAGCTTGCGTCATGTCCAAAAGCCTAAAAGGACATGAGCCATGTGACTCGCCTAGTACTGCGCCCCAGCGCCATAATTCGTGGCCCCAGCCACACAAGCTGCCCTTGGTTCTAGCCAAGTCGAGCAGCTTAAAGCAGTGGTCCCTGCCACAATACCTCATCGGCCCATGCCGAGCCTACTCCTGGCCCATGCCAGCCGACGTGCCGCATCACCCCGACGGCTGCCCCGCGGTAGCACCATCCAAGAAGAAGACAAGGAAAATTAATTTTTTTCTTACCTCAGTGCGGCACGAAGAAGACGAAGAAAGCAACGAAAGACGGTCCTTTGCACGGGCAAGATGTAGAAGATTGCTAGAGGAGGGGGAACAAATATCCTCTAAGCTATCTTTCTCTTGTAGGGTAGAATAAATCGCTTTCCAAAGTTGATTTAATAACCCACTTAAGGTGGACTTAAATAGGCTTTGAAAGAAATTTATTTCCCTTTCCTAGAAGGATCTAATTTCCTATTAAAGAGAGAATATACATCAAAATAGGAAGCAGTCCTAAGTTTCCTAAAGCAATAAGATCTCTACACCTGTTGCCCTTTTCTGCGAGCAGCCCAACAGGTGTGGGGGCATTTGTGGAGCCAAAAATATTCACAAGGCGACACGTTGATTTTTGACAAAAGAAGACAAAACTACCCTTGGGGCATACCGGGATTCCTACGCGCAAGCAGCGGGCAATTATCCCTCAACCAAGTCAAAAGTGCCCAAAATAGGTATCAACTTAAAACCTAATTGATTCTTATATTTCCTATTTCATTATTTAGCTAATCAATTAGCTAAATACTAAACTTATTCCATAACCTCCAAAAACCTCCCAAAACATTTCTTTTATTATGATAATTAGCCAATTAATATATTTTTACCTAATTAATATATTAATTGCTAATTGAATCACCAAATAACTCCTAAATTCAACCTAAATCAAGAACCCTATCCTATAAATAGGCTCCCATTCTCACCAAAAACCTAAGTCCTCACTCTTGCTAAAATTCTCCAAAGCTCTCAAACACTTTTATCTAAAAATTCTAACTTTGGCATCGGAGGTTCTTCGGCCAAAGCCCCCCCCCATTCATTGTGGGCGCGTGACGCTCTTGGCCTTGACCTAAAGTGTTATTTATTTTGTAGGTGCAATTTTGTCCAAGATCACGGAGAAAGAAATTTGCATCCACAATTGATGTTTGTTATTGTTTTTTCTCTATTCTTGTTATTATTTCTAGTATTTAAAATTATTTTATATTTTGTTCTTTAATTCTTGAGAAATGATGATTTTGAGAACTTGATTCAGATATACAAAACTTTTGTGAGGAAAATGATATTAGTGTTCTTATTATGTGAGAGATGTTTTTGCTTTTATTGAGAGAGATGTTTATATTGCAATAGATGTACAACAATTGTGTGATAGTTTGATTTTTATATTGAGATGCTTTTATTGATAATGAGCCTATTATGTAACCGTTTCAGAACATGAAGCATTGCCTGCAACAATTGCAAGTTGTTTGTATTGATAAATTATTAACGACATTAATATTGTCTATTATCTGAAAGAATTTAATTGCCTACATTTTTTTTGGAATCTATTATGCTTTTAAATTTCGCCCCTCCCCTCGAAAATTCCTGACTTCGCCATTGGTGGGAGCACTCCACCACTTCAAGTTCCACTACTACCCGAGCATCCTCATCAGACCAAAAATCCACCAGAAATTGAATGCCTTACAATCCAATCCAATACAACACGCCTAAACCAAAATCAACCCAACCGGTTCAATTCCTTTGACTTTACTAGCTAAAATGTCCACGCGATGCTGCGGGTTGTAAAATTGTGTTAAACGTGTGAAATATATTAAAATCTATTTATATCCTCATCAAAATCTAAAAATCATCCAAAGTGTATTTGGATATCACAAAATATAAAATGTCTTGAGTAAATATAGAAAATCTTAAATGCATTTGGGCACACGTACCATTTGAACAATAGGGATAGGGTTCTTGGTATGCTGCAACCAGTAGAGTAGCTAGGTGCAAATATCATCCATATTTTCCCATCTATATTATGAAATACTTATTGTTCAAAATACTCTAGCAACCTTTATACAACAGATTGGTTGACCAATCAACTTTTTAAATATTGATCCGAGTAGTACAAAAGTATGTAATCTCACATCTAGGATTGCCCATCCCTATATATGCAGCAAAATAGCTATACAACTCCATCATTGCAAGTCTTCATATCATCTTTCATTACATCCCTGACAAAAAAAAAAAAAAAAGTGATTCAAAAATATATTTTAAAGTTTAGACTTTCAATCCCCCCCCCCCCGCGGTTCGGTTCGTTTGCCTAATCCCTAAGCCCACTCAAAACATAGAAGAGCTGGACAGCTGGGTCTTAACCTTCAGCCCACTCACATACAATAAAAACTAGGGAGTTTTAACGAAAAGTCTGCGGTACTGTTCACTTTAACGAAAAACCACATTTTGACACTAAAAAGTCGATCCTGGTACTATTCACTTTACCCTTTATTTTGTCCTTATCATTAAAACTCAAAGTTTTCAAGCCCTTTTCATTAGTTTTCCTTAAAAACTAGTCTCTTGTATCACATTCGTTTAATGGATTTTTCGTTTATTCCATCAGATATAAGACCGGAGTCTCTGACAATCCGGCCACTTCCCAAATGGACTAGTTGGAGGACCAGGAAAATGATGAACAAAGCTTGTCTAGACATATCGAGAGACGCTTAGCTCTGTAAATGAAAAAATGTGAATGAGAAGGAAAACTTGCTACTTGTTTAGGTTTGAATGGAGATCAATACCATGCAAATTGTGGCATCAGAAAAAATGGACAAAAACTCGGACAAGTTGTGTGACATGAGCAAAATCCCTCTTTTCCTTCCTATGGATTTTGAACAAGTACGAACAAAAGTTGGTAATTTATAGAATGTAGCAGGTTTGCAGAAAAAGCTATCTGCCTATTTGGATTTTAAAATAATTTTACCAAATATATTCTTCTATACTTGCTCCACAATGCCATTAATTATTGCATAGTTTTGAATTAATAAGTAATGAATCACTGTAAATATAAATGAACACATTCATCTAATTATGCACATATAAGTTAGGCTAGTTGGTCAGAACAATGTGCATGTATTTTTGCATCCAAAGATCAAATATCCTTCTCGATAAAATAGTTTAAAATAGAAGAAATTGTAGTAATGTTTCTTCAACTTTAACCTAATTAAAGCTATGGTGCCTCAACTTCCCCGTCGTTGACAGCCTCTTCCCTCGTACCACTTCCCGCAATTCTCTTCCAGCAATCTCGCGCTCACCGAGGAGGACAAGGAACCATGATGGATGGACTCCACTGACAAACTGATAATGTACCCCCACAACCATGACACACTCTGCTTAGCCTCATTTGTGTGGCATGTGATTTATTTTGTCGGAATTGATGAAAAAGACCATAATTGCATGTTTTGATGAGTTAAGAGACCAATAATCAATGATTTTTAATTGATAGACCATTACTACAATTTACTCTTTAAAATATATATCATTTTATGACTCTTATAAATTAAAATAACCACGTAGTAACTAAATACTTTATATGGATGACATGTTAAGTTGGATTGAAGATAAAGCATAACAAGTATTCACCCGAGGAGACGACTAACATACTAACATGTCATGATTCCAACGCACAGTAGGTAGAAACGAATTAATAATATAGCCTAGCTACGAACACAAATCCATATGAAGCTTCATCAGTGAGCTGTAGTTCTCTAACTTCTAATTATCTACGCAATCTGAATTAAATAATCAAAGTACTGAGCATTTTCAATGCCAACTTGGTCCGCAGACTGCACAGTGGTACAGGTGGGTTGAATTATAGTGAAGAAATAGCTTGCTTTCTAGTTTTTTCTTTCTTCATCACTATAAGGAGCTTTGTATCCCATGCATATGACAAGATCTGGACTAGTAGTTAAGATAATCAAGATATTTTTAAACAAAACGCTATTTTAAATTATCCTGAATTACGAGAAAGTAGATTTGAACTTGAACGTAAAAGTACATGCACACCACGTGACTAACTGGCCCAACACACATATCTTATAGTCGTAATCTTATAGTCAAAGCAATGCTCTACAAGGACCAAGTAGCCGTCTAAATACCCATGTACGTCCGCATTGGGGTTTAATAAGCATTTAAGAAATTTTAGAGTAATGACTTGTTTGTAAGTACTTTTAAAATGATTAAAAGCATATTTGATTAAAGTGTATGTGGAACCAAAAATCGTTAGTAAAAATATAAGCAAATTCTGAAAAAAAACGTTTCAAGTGCTTTTAAAATCCAAAAACAATTTCACTAAAAATGTTTTCAGTCATTTTATGAGCAAAAGAAAATTTAGATGTCACAGCATGTATGACAGAGTGAAGTGTATCAATAAGCAAGCAAACCAAACACAAACAGCCAAATTAACTCCATCTGCCCTGAGTTCATTTGCAATTCGATGGCTTAACAAGAACCCTCCAAATTTAAAATGGTGAAGCCGCAGTGAGAGGCGGTTCGATAGGGAAGGAGTGAGATATCGTCAAGGATGACTTCTCATTAAAATTTACTTTTACGTAATTTTATGGAGATTACTAACTATCTCAACAATTTAGCGCTCGACTTTCGATTATTTTTATTTTTAAGAAAATTAACGAAAAAGTTAAAAAAAAAAACAGTTTTAATAAAAAAAATGATAAATAAAGGTGTAGTGAATAGTATCAGAGAAAGGTAAAAATATGATTTTTCGTGAAAAATGAACAATACCGAATGGAATTTTAACGAAACACTCCCGGTAGTTACTGTTTACTTTTAATGAAAAACCACATTTTTAACTTTCCTTGGTACTATTCACTATACCTTCATTTGTCATTTTTCATTAAAACTAAAGTTTTTTTTTTAACTTTTTGTTAGTTTTCCTTTTTTAATATTGTGATGTTTTGATAAGAGCAAGATGAGATTCTTTCTAAAAATAAAAACAAAATTTTTAGCTCGTTTGGAAGTACTTTTAAAAGTGAGTAAAAGTACTTTCATCAAAGGTGTTTTTTGAATCAATCATTAGTTAAAATGCAAGTGAATTCTAGAAAAGCACTTGAAATACTTCATGTAAGAAACACATAACTGGTGTCTCTGGCAGAAAACACTTAAAGTATTTTTGAATCCAAAAATAATTTCATAAAAAATGATTTCATTCAATTTAAAAACACTTTCAAACGGGTCATTATAAAAATTAAATATTAAAGAAATAAATAAAAGAACTGAAAATGAGCAAGCAAGTGGTGATGTAATAACACTCCAATTCAACCTAATCCATTAGTGAATGGTTTTGTTTGAAACAATTGGTCCATTTGGTTGGAAGAAAGAATGAAACTTGTAAAAGATACAATTTACAGACAAATTTGAAATGGTGTTAATCCTTTTGGGTAAATTTTACTAATAAGAACATAAGCACGTTTTATTTACAACAAAACTCCAGAACCAAGTTATATCAAGGTCATTAGGTTATAATGAGCAACACCGACACCTACGGCAGGATTAGCGAACCATCGAGTTGAGTCGCTGGTGCTGGTAAAAATGTGGAGCTGCCTCTGTGAGCCAAGAAGGATCTATCGAAATCACATTCCGCATGTACTGCTTGTCGGTTGAGACAAGAGAATGGTACAGAACCCACTTGGGATTAACTCTGCAAGCAAAATGAATTAACACAGCTTAAGATCGTCTACGACTAAGCTCTAATAGAAAGATAGTGACTGAAAGGCGAAAAGAATAAGAGTTGAAACGTCGCTGCTTAGGTCCGGCGAAGCATAATTTAAGAAACGTATATGCGATTAAAGTTAAGAAAGCGGCGACGGATGGGAGGGGGGGGGGGGGGGGGATTAAAATGATAAAAGTTAATAGCAAGCAGTCCCTGAGAAAAGAATTGTTTACTTACCTGAATAACACGGATGATGGGTGAATATAAACCTTCTTGAGAACCTCTTATAGTCTTGTACTTCCCATCGTGACTTGATGCCTTCAGAGTTCAGACAACGGAACAATTATCAAAGATTCAGAAAGAAAACTTTATACAAGCCATCATGGTATATATTGTCGTACCCAGTGCACAAGGCTCCCGCTTTACGCAGGGTCTGGAAGAGGTGAATGTCGGCTAGCCTTACCCCCATTTATGGAGAGGCTGCTCCCAAGTCTCGAACCCGAGACCTACCGCTCATGGGCGAAGGCACTTGCCATCATGGTATAATTAAAAAAAAAAATTATTTAATAAAAAGAAGACAAGATGAACTTGAAAAAAGTTTTAACCGGAAAGAAAATGGTTGAAACTCATAAAACCAAAAGAAATAAAGCATTAGTGCAAAAGTAACAAAGAAAATTACTCACATCTAATCGACATGCATTAGCGAAAAACCCACTAGTAATTGCCTTCCTCACTACCTGCAAGATGTAAACAGTAGAAACATTCAGATACCAGAAAAAAGAAAGCCCTTTACCACCCCAAAAAAATTGAAAACGATAAAATTTCCAGGTTTCTAGAAAAGTATGCTCTCAAATGAGGACCATAAGAAAATGAATGAGTCATACTTGGGTCGGGAACTTCGGATGCTTGATGCCAATTGAATTGTAAGAAAAACCGTTTCTTATTTTTATACTGAATGGCAAAATCTTACCACTGTGTCTCTTTCACAAGATTTCAAGACAATGCCTAATCTCTGAGCCGTTCTTCTGAGTTGTCCTCTAATTTCAATAACCTTTTTCTGCACAAAAGAAATGTCACTTAAAAAAGGTGCATCAACCACCGTCTGGGAAACTGATCAATCCAAATACTGATAACAAACCATGGCTTGGTAGTTTACAAAGTTCCTATGGCACCACTGCGGTGATTTACCAGACTGAAGAAATCCTTTGTAGACATTTAGGAAACTCACGTGGTCGCCCTGCATGGAATCAAGAATATCAAACAGGACAGCACTGAGCATAGAAAGATTAGACAAGTTGAATATATATTCCATTAAAAATTTTGAAATTTAGTACCTCAGCAGCCGCAAAATTCAACTTGGCTTCATCCAGTTCCTTCTGTGATCCCCTACCCGAAACCCAGATAGTCTGCACGACGAACATTTTAATTGTGAAGTACTGAAAGGAAGATTTCTTTTCAAGTAGCATTTGTCTACAAAGTATAAATTGAGATATTTTCTGTAAAACTGAATGTGGTTCATTGTAACAAATGTGCAACCTAAATATATATGCATATTTAGATCGTTCTTCAATAATTTGATTCTAATGGTGAGTTGGAGAGAAGAAAAATGTACAAAACATTCAGTAGTGTCAAGAGAATTAATGGGATTTACTTGAATGGAGAGAACAGCAGCAATGGTAATTATCTCTTCTGAACACCCCAGTTCACCTGAAGATAATATCATTTTTGCAATCATTGGTTCCTACAAAACATTTAATTTAACCAAATTAGTCAAATTCTCAGCAACCAGTACAGAAGTGTGAACATTAAAAAAAATATGAAGAATTTCAGACGACAAAAACGACATATGAAACCAGTATTTTCACAACTGCTTCACTAAATGCATTTGAGAAGGTGGTTCGCTCAAGAAAAGATATTAGTGGGAGATATAAAAAACGAATGCAACTGTCATCCTGCATTCCATTAATAGTGGCATACAAATCCAATATGACAACAAACTGGAATTATTGTGCGGAAGCAGAAAGATCACACATTTCATCTGCAACATACCAATGGAAACTCAGTAATTTGAAATCCAGTTGGCGAAGTAAGTTTTGCATCATCATCTAGGACTCCAAGTGAATAAAGCACTTCAAGCGCTCGAACCATTGCTTCGGAAGAAGGAGATGCTGGCCAATCAAAACCCAGGATATTATCTATTCCCAAGGCTTATAACTGGAAGGCAAGAAGACACTATTAGCATCTACGTTCCAGAAGAAAGCTCTCAGCTCATAGTCAATTATTAAACATCAAAGTATTGCACACAAAAGAATCACTAAGTCTGGATGCATGAGACTCATGGAAAATTTGATTAATTTGAAACAAATATTCTAACATTAAGTTCATAGACTATTGTATGTCCTAGAACTATGGGATAGCCGTATCACATATTTGAGACATATACAGGGTGCTCCAGATGGAGGCCTACTGGCAATGAAAAGCATGGCCTTGCACCATAAGAGAATACCTGAATCACACAGGACACAAGATTTGACCTCTGTATCTCTGGAATCCCCTCATCAGACATTTCCTTTGCAAAATACTCTTCCGTATATAGCCTTGTTGTAGCCATGGAAACATTAAGGGGAAAAGCAACTTTGTTAGGACTCAGAATTAGCTTAAAGAGAAATGGTTATTAGTTTATAAAGCATCCATCAAACTAGTCTTATCAGGACTTATTCTGTATCTGTTGCATATTACTTCTTATGGGAAGTATATCTCTGTCAGCCTATATAATAACCTTGTAGGCGCATAAGATTGATAACTTGTCTATAAACTTAAACTCACAAGTGATTTTCTTTTTATCTTTTAACAATAATATACCTGTTCTCGAAAATTTTGAGGAGTGTCTTAGAACTAACTAGAAATTAGGTCTGCGCGTTGCCGCAAGAACCAGCTGTTTCAAGCGTAATCGGATGAATAAAACACATTTAAGTTGAATAAATTCAAAATTCAACACAATTATGAACAAAGAAAGGAATAAATGAGTGAATAATATCAATAAGATAAGCAGTTTTGTTTTTATACATTCAAATGAGCTGACATATAAACACATTGTACAATGAGTAGGAAGAAACTGAACGTTTTGATTAGGAAGAGATGGTTACCCAAAAAGTTCTGTTTCCTTAAGAAACAGAACAAACATGTAGTTCACACATCTAATATGTGTCCTGCAGTGTAGGCATCCATTTCAACTGGTAATTAAAAACGGAAAGTGTTGAGGACTTGTTCAAGTAGCTAATTTTGTAACCACAACTGTTCAAACGCAAAAATAAGCAGAAGGTCTGTTTCCATACGAAACTGAAGAAACAGAAGCAAGCTGCAGTTCACACATATTTTGCCCCTGCAGTTAAGACGGCAAAATATATGCCCTGCAGCCTACATACCTCACTTAGCAATTAGCAAAACACAGAAAAAGCGGTGTTTGAGCAGGTAAGTCGCCAAGCACAGATGTTCAAACAAAAAAATATGCAACATGGTGTGCTGTATTCGATGACTGAGAGCGTGGCTGTTCACTTTTTCTGAGGACATCTTCGACACTATAGCAAAAAACATAAATCATAATGTAACAAAGGCATCCATTATGGACGCTATTCAGGTATGCGTTGATACTCATAACTGTGTTCACTTATCCATATTATATTTGAATATGAGTGAGGATAAATGGTTGATACTCGTAACTGTGTTCACTTATCCATAATAAAATTTAAAAGGATGAAACTTTTAATTACCAATAAACCAATAATGAATACTAATTATTGAAAACAAATAACGCAAGAATACCAGTCAATCTATTAAATAAAACCAACCCATACTCTTGACAACAAAAAAGGTAAAACTACATAAGTTAAAGGTCAGTCCTTTGCAAAACCAACAATTGCATATGGCACAAAATGAAATAAAACCAAAATCTAACAACCAAAAAATATGTCTGTATGCAGTAGCAATCATGTAAGAGTTTATTCATCGGCTAAAATTCGAAATCTCAGATTGACCAATTACACCATTTCTATAAAATTTCAGTTATGGCATTAGTATTGAGCAAAATTAATATGTTAGAACAGAAACAATTTCTTACATATGTCATCAATCCATAAAAAGGGGTCCTTATTCAACAATAAATATTTTTTATACCAAAACAAAGCAATGAAAATGTTTTACTTTGAAATTTCAAATAGACTTAGTTCAGACATTAACAATTTCCATGGAATTTCTCTTGGGTTTACATAGAGAGCAAAGCGAGAGAGCTCTCCATATTTTGAGCAAAATCCCCCTAAACTACGATTAGATAGCTTCAGCTGGGATACACGTAAACAAATTCAAAGCTCAAGACCTGAAATTGAGCTCAAAAACTGGAAATCTCACTTCAATTAAGCAGTTTTTCAGATGTTTACAGCTTAAATATGCATGATAACAAAAAAGAAACATCCTTTTTTGACCAATCGGACACTACCAGAAAAGGCCTAATTCATATTATTCAGATTACAAATACACAGGCGACCAAATAGCTAATAAAGCTAGACACTTTGACCCCAATCCAACACAAAAATTGTTGTGGTTATACATGCGATACCTGCCTAAAATATCAACAATTCCAAATTAAAATGGAAAATGAAATGAAGCAACATAGATTGAATACAATTTGGGGAAAATTATCTCACTTGGAGCTCCGAATTGGGCTGAATCCATTAGGTTTGGGGGGAGAGGAACACGGAGCTACTATGAGAGAGAGAGAGAGAGAGAGAGAGAGAGAGCATGCGTTGTCCTTTTCTTCTATACAGCCACTGGACCGCAGTTCCTTCACAAAAAATTATATGCATGTGTTAGTTTTTCAAGTTGTAGTCTTGCAATCAACTTAATAAGCATAAGTTCAAACATTAAACGAATATAAAATGATATATGTACTAAAAAAATGTTCCTTTTTTACATGAACAACTAAGCAAAAGCATTATTACAACCAAGAATCTAAGTTCATAACCAACAACCAATCATCAAGAATAAACCCCATCAAGCCCGAACCCAAATACAAATGCCACTATCATAATCACCCAAAATTCACTACAGCAAACACAAAACCCACCCTGTTAAGTCCAGTCAGTCGATTAAGAACCTATTTGACTAATTCCAACTCAGCAGATGGTCAAATTGTTAATTCAGGAGAAGATTATTGCCCAATAAACAGGTAGAATCAAAGTATGAATATATTCAATTAATATTACAGTATCTTCATTTGAGCAAAATCCCCCTAAATTTAGCATCCACTATTTTCATACATTCATAAATTCATTGCTAACAACAAAATACAATAAAAAAATTAAAAAAATATGGTCAAAAATGGACCAACAGGACCTCTTGCATTCAAAATTTTGAGCCAAAAGTCAAAAAATTGATATTTTGGATTTCCAATTTCATATCATTTCAAGAAAAGATCAAAAAACTAAATTTTTAACATTCCCAAAAACTGAAAATCCAATCTTTGGGAGAAATCAATGAGAGCATGCACTTGTATCAGTCAAAATATATTCCTTACGTCAACAAATTGGATTAACCAATGGGGCTAATTATTATGTAATTACACATCTAGAGCTATCAGCTATAGCAAATCTTTTATCTTCAACCTTAAATATTACTCCCTTAATTAGTGCTTCTTTTCAGATCACAACATTGGATACGATTAATTAGGTGTTACATCGATGGTGATTTGTGAGAACCACTATGCTAATAAATTCTACAATACAATTTGAAGATCTAATTGCAACAACTCGAAACCCTACCAAAACGATCAATCGAATCAAGAAAGAGACCTCGAGCGAGGATCATTTTTCCTTGAATATGAATCCACATCATGTACTCAATTACAATATAAATCCCCATAAATCCATTTTTGGAAAGTACTAAAACACCGAAAACAAATATATGTGTGCACATATATATATATATATATATATATATATATATAAGTATGAATATGAGGCATTGAATGGTAAATTGGATGAGGAAGTCTAAATAGACCAGTGGTGGCGAGTGGTGAGGATGAGCTTCATACCGACGCCATGTTCTTGGGCTGCTTTCAGAACCTTATCAGATTCAATTGGATCCACAACCGCTGCTTTTTTGATACTCTCGCCAATAATTCTAATCACCAATAACATAGTTATATTTTCTCTGAGTCGTATAGCAACACTCATAGGGTAATAGCAAATGAACATTGATACAAAACTTGAATTAGACAGGTATAATATTATTCTCCTTAAAAGAATAACTATTTGTAAGATCATACCTTTGACTTTGGTTGGGAGTGTGCTCTCTGTTACCTTCGCATTGGATTTTGCAGCCAATTTATGGGAAAAGTGAAATATATTGCTTAAAGCGATTACATATATATGGCTATTAAATTAAAACAAAAAGAGGTCAGGGGGTTTGTTAATGGATACCTCTCTTTTATCGGCGCTTTCATCACTTCTCAAGCTAGCAAATGATGGAGCGGCCTTAGCAGTATGTTAGATACCATTAACCGATCCCCATGCTAAAAATTTCTGTAAAATGAAATGCCTAATTAGTACTAAATATCTCATGTTAAGCAGAACATATGAATCATATAATGTACATAAATACAACCCAGAATTATGATGTTATACTCTTCATCCACATCAACTTATTATGAAAAAATGCATCTTATTGCAATGCACCAACAAATACTCAATCAACATAACTGAATCTACACAATCATATAGTATCAATGCTTTCGTTCTCTACTAATTAATCAATGCAACATTTCAAATTTGCTTTCTTCATATACGGTAAGTATTCAAAGTCATACCATCCCAATTCCACATAAGATAGTACACCTTCAGAGAGATGCCAGCGGACAGCCGAAAGCTGGGTTTCGTGTTACAGCAACGACACCTTCCACTGTTCATGAATCACTGCAAAACATCACAAAGTTCTTATGCCTACACTACATTTACTAAATCAATTCAAAATGGTCCTTAAAGGTAAAAAAAAAATTGCTCTATAAGTAATGCATGGTGTCAACTATATCGAATGTCATTATTATGTGAGAAAAAATAAAAACCCAGAAATTAAAAGAAATAACGCGGAAATTCCAGATCAAAGTGACAACAGAAGACGCCCAAAAATACCAATTTGGGAAATCATGAGAGCAAGGATCAACTGAGAACTCACTGAAATCGAATCGAATGGTGAGAACGAAGGAAATATTATACAATAAATACAGAAACAGAATTTCGTACAACAAATAATAAGATTCCAGAGTTGCACCAATGGAAACGTAAATCACCATATATAAGTAGACAAAGTTTCTAGCAATATATACAAAAACCTCTAAAAAAATCTACCTAAACTCAAAAAGGAGCAATTCCATTTCCTTACATGGTGCGACACACAGTGGGTTTCACAGCTATTACTCAAAATACGCAACACGAAAGCCTGTTTGAGTTAGAACCCTATAACGTGAAATCCACACACAGTGGGTTTCACCAAGGTCCACATATCCAATCCAAACTACATGGCTAATATTCAATAACATGTCCAATCTTTAAGCACATTTACCAAACAGATTTAGAACACTATAGAATCTACTTAGTAGCAGAAGCAAACACCAGGAAATTATGAAGAAGCACATAAATGAGCATAGTGAAACCAAAAAATTCGAATGATGGTTTTAACAAAGCAAACGGAAAACAAAACAATAAACAATGATTTTCAAACAGTGCATAACCTGTTGAATTAGAGGAAAAAACTGAAAACCCATACCCTTCCATACATCCCTCTGTCATTCTGTCCTCACTGACCCTATGCACTAACCCATTAATTAACCCCAAAAAATGCACACAACCATGCTTTCTCCTCTCCCTCTCTCTATCTCTATCTCCCTGTCCACATCTCTTTCTAAAATGATAAATCCCCCAAAACCGGACCTAACATACTAAACAATTAGAAAATCTAAGCTACCATTAAAGAATATAATTTTAAAAACAAACTTGTCTTTGGATTTGAGGCATGCATCGCAAGATCCGGCACACCCCACTCTCAGTAAGGTTTGTTCATGACCCTTACCCCTGTCTCCCTGAAATCCTGACGACCCATACGGTCTTCTCTGACCATCCCCACTCTCCCACTTGTGATCCATCTGCAGCAACAATGTCAAGACCTCTCCCTCTCTCTCTCTCTCTTACGCAAACCCTCCATCCTCGAAACCCTAGTTGAACGACAGCAAATGATACCTACCCGGTTACCCCCCATCTCGCCCAAAACCGATAGGACAAAATTGCCCTTCCTAACTTTTACATTATAGAACAACGCAGCAAAAACTCAAGCATGAAAATGAACACATACCAGTGATTATTTCCTCATAGGTTATTCCCAATGTAATATGTTAGATTGGATAATTTCCAGAAATAAAATAAACATTCTGAAAGGTTCAGCTAAGTTTCTTGTTTCTCCAAAGAAAGTTACCTGTAAATGAAGAACATCTGCTAATGGCAACCTCTTCAAGTGAGGGAAGGTAAGCAGTTGAGATGGCGTTTGCCCAAAGTATGCAATCTGGTCCTGTGTTGCACGCTGTTGTACCTGATTTTGGCACAGAGGAAAAAAGAATGTACTGAAAAAAATTATCAAACAATAATGGAAAAAATCGTACAAATGCCAACAGAAACTATACTTACTGGGTCTGAGATCTTATCAATATCCACTGTCCCTTCATAGGTAATGTAAAAGAAAAAATTATTTGCCATTATAGCTTCTTTGCCACGCTGCTTATACCTGTGTATTCCAATTTATTAATGAATATAACAGTTTCAAAAATGAAACATTCAAAGTTGATATAGTCTAGAGTTGTGATGAACTTATAAAAGAAAAAGTTAAAAACAAAATGAAATGAAAGAAAAAGAGGTAGATACAAACCAAAAATAAACTAAAATTAAAAATCTCCAAAGTCCAAAGAAACCTACCCGAATATGTGATCAATCCATTCATGCAAATGCGTAGATGCATGCTCACTTTCAAGAGCCCAGGTTGTTGAACTACCAGCCACAACAATCTTACCATCAACCTCGTCCTGCAAGGAAATGAAGTTCAACTTAAAACAGATCATTCTGGGAACACATGTAACCTA
Source organism: Malus sylvestris (assembly GCF_916048215.2). NCBI lineage: Eukaryota > Viridiplantae > Streptophyta > Magnoliopsida > Rosales > Rosaceae > Malus > Malus sylvestris. The sequence goes on from NC_062264.1 coordinate 42,661,673, forward strand.
AAAAATGTTATGCATTAAACTTGTGCTTCCAAGCATATATTATAGATGACTTGTCCTGGATGTTCTTCTTATATTAAAGAAACCATCATTATTGTTGCATACACCTTAAGCTGTGATAGTAGCATATATACAGCCCGATAAGCAGGGTCTTCTGTGCTTTCCACGATAAACATATACTTTAAGGGACCACCATAGAGAGAAGTGACATGTTTTCGTTAATTAAACAAAATAGTGCAGACCATATTGGAAGAAAACCTTGGATACAAATTCAACCTATTAAATCAGTTAGCAGGAGGATTTTGAACACTTCACCAGATAAGACATCCCTACAGTGCAAATACAGAAACTTAGACATGCCCACCAAAAGAAAATATAGCTTAACTATGTTAATCTAATATCACAAAGATATTGAGTTTCCAAGTCTCAGACCCAATAGAGTGTAATTTAAACTTCTTATGAAGAAAAACCTAATTTTCAACTGGAAAATAATACAAAAACATGATTGGCTTTGACCACTCTCATTCCAAATGTTCTAGCGTAGCCCCTGACTCAAGGGCTCACCAAATGGGTTTTCGATTTCTGAATGAAATTAGAAGCCTAAGTAATGTTTGATGGCATATTGTATCATCAAGAGCAGGATTCATATGTCCCCTTCCTTGCACAGAATCTAAATATGATCGAAAAAGAATAATGAAAACCCAAACGAATTACAGAGGAACTGATGGGTTTATGCATCAGCAAGAGGCAGAAAAAAACGACATACCTTCCCGACGCCACCTCAACCCCTCGCGTTGTCCCCATCACCTCGATCATAAAGGCTCGGCCTGACCGAAACGAAGCACAACCTCTCTCGCCCCTTGAAATCTGAAATCCCCACCCCAAAAAACCACGCACGGGCCTTCCTGACGCAAAAGGTGGAGTAAGACGACACTGGCGAGAGAAGGGAGACGGCGGTGAGAGAAGGGAGACGGCGGCGAGAGGAGGATAGGACGGAGGCGAGACCGTCTGCGTCGTTCTCGCGGGGTCTGCAAGACGGAAGAGGCAAGGAGGGTTTGAGAAGGAAATGGAAAAGAAAGGAAATGAAAGTCTCTAACCCACCCATCCCGTTCGAAACCCTACAGACTAAAATGACCATCGCACCCCTGCCTTTCCATAATTATAACACGCGGCATGAAGATCAGCAGCAGAGAGAACCAGTGGCAGCCTCGTAAATAAAGTGAAATTGGGGTCCAAAAACGATGAACAGTAAAGAACAGTGCCAATTGCAATGCTTTCTTTAGACTAAAGTAATTGCATCCGCAAAACTAACACATTACATAAATTCTTTTCACAATATGGCACAAGTTCGTGGAACAACAAAGTGAAGTAAAATAACCATGAAGGGTGCAGACCTGTAACATTTCCCAGGCCGAACTCTTCCAGCTCTACCAGTCCTTTGTCTAGCAGACGCCTTGGATATTGGTGCCACTACCAGATTTTCAATATCTGTTATCTATGAAAAGTAGATATAGAGTAAAAAGGTCGTACCCAGTGCACAAGGCTCCCGCTTTACGCAGGGTCTGGGAAAGGTGAATGTCGGCTAGCCTTACCCCCATTTATGGAGAGGCTGCTCCCAAGTCTCGAACCCGAGACCTACAGCTCATGGGCGAAGACACTTGCCATCGCACCAAGTCCGACCTAAAGTAGATATAGAGTAACAAAAAAATAAGAACAGTCAGATAGGCCTTGGATATCAATGTTCCCGTGTCAGCAAGAATCACCAGTTCAAAGATTCTTATTAAACCAAACAAAGTACATAATCTTCAACATAGCAATTCTTATACGTAAGTGGCAGGAAGGCAAGTCCTGCAGTCAGTATATACATTAGGCAATGAACATACTTGCTTTAATAAATGTGTGCATGTGAGAGAGAGGAGAGAAAGAGAGAGAGAGAGAGAGAGAGAGAGAGAGAGGATGAATATACCGGGTTGTAGAAACGCTGTTTCGAGAACCCACTGTCAACAACATAGACAAGGCCCTGTACCAATTAAAGGAATATGGCCCGATGATGATGCAGTGCCTAATTGCTTAAAGTGAAAACTTAAGTCTTACAGCTATCATCCTATTTAGCATATGTGTTACCTCCAAAGTTATTGACGTCTCTGCTATATTGGTTGATATCACTACTTTCCTCTTCCCTCTGGGAGTAGGAGTGAACACCAGCTCCTAAAAAGCAGAAAAATAGAGGCCAAAATCAGAATTTGAAAGAAATTCGCAAGCCAGCAAGAATAGTCTACTTCATCTAAGCACACAAAGTGTAGCAAACCTGCTCAGCACGTGGAAGTCCTGAGTAGAGCGGCACAAGCATCAATCCTGAAACATGAAGACACAATCCTTATAAAAAATGATGCATGTAGCAGAATCTTAAACTTTAGATTTTTAAACCCTAAACCTTACTATTCCAAATTACACTATTTGGAACTTGGATTTTTAAAACAAATATTTACTATTAGTAATAAATTAATAATAAATCTGCTCAAGATTCTGCACCTGATGAGTTCTTTCCGCGGTTTTGAGCTTCTTCAGTAATCAGCTGTACAGCAGCATCAATATCTTCTTGACCAGTAAGAAAAACCAGAATATCTCCCATTGGTTCCTATACAATAAAATCAGTAAGGTTTTGTAGTAGAACTGAAAATATATGCATGTACACATGCAGGATGTTCATGAATGTAACAAACTGAAAACCTGTCATTTCGTTATACAAAGAAAAATTTTAGTGTCATCCAAATATCAGCTACCTGGTCATGGATCAATAATACAGTTGACACAGCAGCCCGAAGATAGTCAGAGACAGGCTCCTCCACATAATGAATTTGTACATTATACCCTCTACCCTGAAAACAAAAAGAACTTGTTGATGTCTCAGTTTTTATATAACTAACTGACAGTAGAGTAAGCTCGAAACTTTTTGCACCGCCATATAAAGTTTCTTCTGCGATGAGTGAATGAGTGAGAGAGAGAGAGAGAGAGAGAGAGAGAGAGAGAGAGAGAGAGACAGACAGAGAGAACCATTATCTTACGGGAACATACCTCAACTGATAGGACTGCGGGCTCCATATTTGGTCCAAGATCCTCTCCGTCTGGTCTGCGACGACTTTTTCTGGTTTACCATAAAACAAGATATCAACACTAACGTTTCAAGCTTATTATACACAAATGTTCATGATATACACAGACAAATGTAATGGCAGAATTTCTAGGTGTATTTTACCCCCGACAAAGAACAGTGTGAATATAAATTTGCCGACTTTTCACTTTTCAGGGCAGTGATTACAATCCACAGAAAACTAAGTAATCACAAGCAGGCAATTGTATACTAGTAACCCAAAGAACGAAAGAACAAAATCATGTGATCAAATGCTAAAAACAAACCTGGGCTGAAAGAAATCAGACATCGACTTTGCTTGAATTGTGGCAGATGAGATAATCAGATGCAGCTCAGGTCGGCGTCGTTGGATCTAGAATTTCAGGATTCAACAGACATATCATAAAAACGCCAAAAGAAAACACTAAAAACCCAAAATCTTTTGTTGTTTTGTAAGGCAACAGTATATGATTTCTTAGCTGATACCTTTTTCAGGAGACCCAATAAAATGTCAGTTGCGATAGACCTTTCATGAGCCTCATCAACCATTATGACGCTGACAACCAAATCAGAAGAGATTGTGAGGAAAATGAAAGTTAATAGAAAGATAGTAATAATATTAATAACCATCTTTTTCATGCAAATAACTCCCCCTTCACCAAAAACAAATACAAAACAAAAGAAAAAAGAAAGAAGTCCTAGTTAATTTTCTACAAGCCACAGGCCCACAACCTATCAATGTAAAAAGACATGGAATTTCACTTTGCACACCATAAGGAATGGGCAGCAAGTATGTCATATCTCATTATCAAAGACACTTTTGTATCAGTTCTAGGAAGGCAGTAAATACTTATCGTACCCAGTGCACAAGGCTCCCGCTTTACGCAGGGTCTGGGAGAGGTGAATGTCGGCTAGCCTTACCCCCATTTATGGAGAGGCTGCTCCCAAACACAATTATATACTTATATTCTAGCAAAATATCTTTACTCATCCAAACTTTTCTAAATCTTCTCTATCTCCCGAGAATGGGGGCATATATACACAGAAACATTTTTACCAACCACTTCACACTACTACATCAGCAGCATGATTGATTCCCAGCTCAAGAACATAAGTTGCGCTAAAGACTATGTGATCATTTATCCGCACCATTAAGAACCTTGACCTTCAAGTTCTACGATCGTAATCAAACTTTCTCCAACCATTTCCCTGAGCATCCTACCAACCACTCATCGGGGATCATCATTAAAGTTCATATTCAAAAACACTAAAAAATCAAACAACATAGTTCAGACCCCGAAAACAAAGTTAAATCCTTTTTCCTCATTCACGATTGTTATACTGGACTTGAACAAATGTATACATTAAAACAAACATAACTCGAACTGTCAATTCAATGTCCCCATTAATTAAATCCCCAAACTTTTTTCAACAACACGGTCGCATAATTAGCAGTTTTAAAATATGAATACAATATTCACAATTGCAGGGAAATTATAACGAAAATTCAAAGTAACTGAGTCATTATGGTATTACCGAGCACAGGGCCAATCTTCTGCATCAGCTGGACAAATCCCATAGATTTTTATTGGATTATAACTTGAATTGAGGAAAATCAAACCCCCAAGAAAATTAATTTAATGAAAAAAGCTTAAAATTCTTCTAATTTGCACCAAATGATCAAATCCCAAATCATCCAAAACCAGTAAAAATCGAATTTTGCATCCAAAAATGTAAAAAGTATGAGAAATCCAAAAATGGGCATTGACGATTGAATTGAAGGCATCAATTTTAGGGGAGGATGATGAAGAAGAAGAAGAAGAAGAAGAAGAAGAAGAAGAAGAAAAGGGTACCTCGTGAGTAGCACGTGCAGAGGAGCCACCACAGACGAAAGAGGAGAGTATGGAACGAAGTAAATACTTTACAAAAATGATAGCTAGTACCTATATTTAGTCAAAAGAGGATCATCCATCATTTCCCTGAGTAGCACACCATCAGTCAAAAACTTTATCATAGTTACACCCTGCGCTGCCAGAACAGGAAAACCATCATTCACGACATGGAACTACAAATCTGATAAATGGCATTGCAGACAATCCAACAAGAGATATGGTATGTGAAAAGATACTATGGTATGTGAAAAGGCAATCCATCAAGAGAAAGTCAGAGCTTAAAATGATTAATAATGGGTCTCATTGTACTTGTAACATCTTCAAATCTTATAGTGTAGCCAACTTCCTCCCCAAGCTTGACCCCCATTTCTTCCGCGACCCTTGCAGCAACTGCCTGCAGAACAGTACCACCATTTAGTTGTAAAAATATGTGTTACTCAAAGGAAACCTTAAGAATCAACTTTAGTTAACGCCATCAATATTAGTCCATAACATTTACTGTCAGTTGTGTATATTCATAAAGTTTTTATCTTTAATGTCTACCGGGTTCGGATGTAAGTTTAAATAAATAAAGCGGCCAAAAGTTTCACTTTTTCCTTAGGAGAGGAGAACCAGTAACTTTCTACCAAGACATCTCTATAAAAGTATTTACAAACTAAAAGCTGCATAACAAGAAAGATAAAGAGGGTTCGATGAAGCATTTAATTCAACATTGAAATTCAGGCAATAAGAAATCTTCAATGCAAAGATTTTCAAGCACGGTTTGAACATTCACGCAAATACCACAACTTTCAGATGACTTAGAACACCTTAGTAAACCTGGGAATAGCCACCTGATGAAATTAATGAAACAAATTATGCAAGCAATGCTATGCTTAATAAACTGGGAATAGCTAAAACCAAAGAATCACCTGGACAGCCAGCCTCCTTGGCTGGGTGCACGCTATAACCCGCCCTACGTCAGCCCAACCGGCTTCTTTGAGGTACTGCAATTCCAGTAGACATATCAGAAACACTTTGAACTCACTTCAATTCATCAATTCAATAGAAATTCTGAATTCGAAACTAACAAATAACACCAAAGCTCCACTCGGGTTATTGAAAGGTATGAAAAAAAATCTTGGGTTTCAGAAAAAAGAAGCAAACCTGAGGAATTTGGGTGGTTTTTCCGCTGCCCGTTTCGCCGACTACGATGGTGGTGGCGTGAGTCTCCACTAGGTAAAGAATGGCTGTGCGGTACCGGAACACGGGCAGCTTTTGCCTCTGCCGCTCAATGTTCGCGTACCCAGAAGGGGAATTGAAGAAAAGGACGCCGCCCTCTTCGTCGTCGACGAGGCGGGGCTTCTCGGTCCCTGGTTTCCAGAACTGCGACATTGTTGTGCTCTTGCTTTTTTTTACTCGGCGATTTCTTCCGTTGGGGCTTATTTCCAACAAACCTCGTAATAATATCAAGGCCATGAAGCTGTTGGGGAAATACTCTAACACAAGGGTTGGAGAGACAACATAAACATGAGTAAACAAATTACTTGTATTACACATACAAAATATTACAACACACTCTCATTGACACACTTTATAATCTACGACACTCACTCACTTCTAGAGATATACTCTAGACCACTCACACTCTTCACAAGACTACTCCTACTTCTCACTCTCTTACTTAGCTCTCTCTTCTTGGCTACTTTCTTGATTGGTTTATTGTTACATAGCATTACACCCATATTTATAGGCTTGCTAAACCGACTTACTAAGTCGGTTAACATGGGCTCAAATTCATCCTAGCCACAACTTTAGTTATTCTAGATTTTACTACAAAACCATTTTCTAGATTATTCTAGCCTAAGTCAGTGGACTTGGCTTTTCCATTCAAACACCAATTGTTGCACTTTGGCTAGAGTTTTCTAGCATATTTCCATTATAAAATCTTCTAGAATAATCTCATGCATGTTTGAACTAGAACAGTCTAGTTCCTTTATACTGACTTATCTTAATGGGCTGATGTTGATCTTTAACACTCCCCCTCAACACCAGCTCATTTTTTTCTTCTCGTTGAGTCGACGCTTTATCTTGAATACCCATTTGCATGATATGAGTTTCACATCTCTTGGCCTTGCCACTAGATCCCAAGTTTGACATTTCTTTAACGCATCGACCTCTTCTCCTAGCTTTACACCACTCAGAGTTCTGTGATGCCTTTCTTCTATGGCTGCATTGGCGTATTTAGGATTTTGCTTCCGGATTATTGTTGACCTCCTTAGTTATGATTGTGGAGTTGATACTTCCACTTCACTAAGTCTATCTTCTTCTGGTTATTGATATACCCCAGCTTGCTAAGGGTTTTGGGGCACTGCTTGCTCAACACCATCACCATGAAGTGAATCCTCAGACTCATCTGGTCTCGACTAGATTCGAACAATTTGCTCCCCTATCTTTTGCTGCAGCTTATCTTCAATCTCTCTCGAATTAGGCAATGCCTATTTTTCTGAGGACCACCAAGAAGATGCTTCATCAAACACCATGTCTCGTGATGTGTAACACCTTCCAGTATTAGAATCACAACATTTCCACCATTTTCTTTGGCTATCGTATCCCACAAAGATATATCTGATTGCATTCTTGTCAAACTTGCTACGTAAATGACTTGGAACAAATACGTAGCACACATAGCCAAATAATCGAAAGTAACTAAATGTAGGTTTCATATCCCACAGTTTCTCAAAGAGTGAGACGAATTCTAACCTTGGTTGAGGAAGCCTGTTGATCACATGAGCTGCAGTTCTCATTGATTCGGCCTAAAACCTTCCTGGTACATTCTTGGCATGGAGCATACTTCGATATATCTTTGCAAGATGTCGATTCTTTCTTTCCGCTACACCATTCTGTTGTGGTGTATTGGCACATGTGAACTGCTGACGTATTCTTCATTCCCGTAGATACTAGGAAAACTCATTCGAGGTATATTCTCCTCCATTATCTGCCCGTATGCAACATATCTTCTTTCCCACTTATCCTTCAACTGTCTCATTAAACTCTTTAAATTTTGAAAATGTTTCAGATTTTTCTTTCATAAAGAAAACCCACACATACCTGGAGAAGTCATCAATGAACATCACCATGTATCGCATCCCACTTATCGATGGTTGCTTGACGGGCCCGAACACATCAGAATGAACCAACTCCAACGGCTCTTTCGCTTTAAACTTTGACTCTTCATATGGTAGTTGATGTGCTTTACCATACTAGTATCCTGCACAAACCGTGTCTGTTCTCACGTCAAGCTGAGGTAGCCCCTTAAGCATTGACTTCTTCATCATCACATTTAGCTTATGATAGCTAACGTGACCCAATCTCATGTGCCATAAATATGTTGTCTCGTTCTTCCTTGTCTTGTCTACATATGCATTTTCTGCTGACATTACATAGATTGACTGCAGTCGCTGTCGCTCCATTGTTGGCGTCCCTAAGATCTTGAGGTGTCGATACACCTTCACATCTTGTGGACCAAACAAGACATAATTTCCCAAAGACGTCAATTGAGGCACTGAAAGCATATTTTTCTTCATACCTGGAACATGGTAGACATCTTGAAGCGCACCTGGTTATTGTTGTATTGGGGCATAATTATTGTCTTACCGATATGAGTAATCGATAACCTCGAGTCATTGGCCGTCACCACCAATCGACCTCCCTTGTACTCAGTCAAATTTTTTTAACTTTTTCTCATCACCCGTTATGTGGTTTGAGCAGCCTGAATCCACGATCCAATCATTCTGGTAGTCAATCGACTCCGGACTTGCTTATGTGAGAGTTTATTCTTGCTTTTCCATAGCAACAGATGCTTCAACGTCCCATTCTTCCTCCAGGGCTAGAGATGCAACAACGTCCAAATCATCTTCAATTTTCTCCTTTGAGCTGGCGACATTACTCTCTACGAACTTTTTGAACCAGCAATTCTTCGCCATGTGGCCCTTCTTTCCACAATTGTAACATTTTTCCTCAAACCTTTTATTATTCTAGGACTGACCACGGTTGTCGTGATACTTCGGAGCTTCCACTAGTCGAGAACTCATTCCTCCTTGATGACCTTTTTCCTTGTCGCCACTTCTTTTAGATCCATCACCAGCACGCCGCTCAAAACTGCCTTTACTTTTTGTGTAGAGCACTTCTTCCTCACCTATTGACGAGACCCTTCCTATTTGCTTTGCCAAACCTTCTTGATCGGCAAGCAAATTCTCAAACTCAACAAGTGATGGTTGGGTCAACCATCCTTGTACAATGGCAACGAAGCCTCGATATTCGGGTCTCGATCTATGGATAATTACTCTTTTTATCCTGGATTCTACAATTGCAGCATTAGGATCTAATTCAGAATCACGATAAATAGACTTTACCTTGTGGAAATATTCGGCAATCGTCATGTCTCGTTGAGCCACCGAGAAGCTGCAGTCTTGTATTGTTCATCTTTGAAAAAAGTGTGGTGAAGGTGTCTCATGCTTCTTTCGGTGTCTTGGCATTCCATATGTGCTCCAACGTGTCATCTTCAACTATAGTTTTTAAGGCAAACATGGTCTTACCTGCCTTGATCTTCCACTTCCTCAAAGTGTCGTTGGTGTCTTCTTCCGTCTGCGTAACTTCATTACCCCCGACAACATCCCAAAGATCTTGGCCTTGTAGGTAAGACTCCATACACGCCGCCCATGTGTTGTAATTTTTGTTGTTCAACTTCTTGATTCCTCCAACAACTTGAAGGTCTCCCATCGTGTCAGCAGAGCTTAGATATGCCGAACAAGGTTAACCAATAATCTTGCGAAGTACTAAACTTCTCATGATTCTCAAAAGCTTCAATAGAGACGGTCCCTGATCGAACGTGGCTCTGATACCAATTGCTGAGGAAAAATTAGAGTACACAACTCTAACACAAGTGTTGGAGAAACAACACAAGTAAACAAATTACTTGTATTACACATACAAAATATTACAACACTCTCAATGACACACTTTAGAAGCTATGACACTCGCACACTTCTAGAGACACACTCTAGACCACTCACACTTTTCACAAGACTACTCCTACTTCTCACTCTCTTACTTAGCTCTCTCTTCTTGGCTACTTTCTTGATTGGTTTATTGTTACATAGCATTACACCCATATTTATAGGCTTGCTAAACCGACTTACTACGTCGGTTAACATGGGCTTAAATTCATCCTAGCCACAACTTTAGTTATTCTAGATTTTACTACAAAATCATTTTTCTAGATTATTCTAGCCTAAGTCGGTGGACTTGGCTTTTCCATTCAAACACCAATTGCTGCACTTTGGCTAGAGTTTTCTAGCATATTCCCATTATAAAATCTTCTAGAATAATCTCATGCATGTTTGAACTAGAATAGTCTAGTTCCTTTATACCGACTTATCTTAATGGGCTGATGTTGATCTTTAATAGAAGCATGGAACCTTACGTACGATCAACCCTTGGATCTGGTCATGTGTTACTTAATGAGCAAGCTAAATGTCACTTTGACGTATCTTTCTATCATTCATAGTAGATTACAATTTACAACCGATTAAGCTCGAAGTTAAGGAGGAAATTTATGGGAAAGGGACATCTAATAAATTCTAGGAAAACACACACACACACAACAACAAAAAAACATAAAAAAGGGAAAGACACCCGACTGACCAACGTCGAACACAACAAAAACTTTGTAATTCCGTATTTTTCAAGTTTGATATATTCATCAACTATTCATCAACGCTAATTAATGTCCTTTTCAAGGGTTTAAAGAATGGTCTGCAATGGAGACTGCACAAGACCATAAGTGAGGTTGAGATCCAAGTCTAACGTTTGCATTTGGAAAGTCACATCATTGACAATTCAGAAAAAAGGAAAAATAAAGAGTTAGTTGCAAAATATAACCATGAAGTTTGGAGCTGCTTGACAAAAAATAAAAAATAAAGACAACACTTTTAATTTTTACGTAACTACAAAAAGTATCTAAAGTTTAACAATTCTAAGTCATTCTTGTATTCTATATCAAAATCAGTGTTCTAAAAAACGCCCTAGGCGGCCGCCTAGGCGTTGGGCGCCTAGCAACCGAGGCGTTTTTGGGCAAATCGGGCAGAAAAATCGGGTTGGGCCTAGGCGGTCCTAGGCGGCCCTAGGCGGTCCTAGGCAGTCCTAGGAGGTTTTTAGTTTATTTATTTTTTAATAATTGCGTGCTTTTTTCTTTTTTGGTTTCATGGTGTTTTTATTTTATTTATTTTTTATTAATTGCGTGTTTTTTTCTTTTTTGGTTTCATGGTGGTATATTTATGGAAATGGTGTATCTAATTTGCAAATGATGGATTTACTACAAGTTCATCCAATACTTATGGAAATAGTGTACCTAATTTGCATTTTATCATTATTTTATTATCCATACAAGTATAGTTTTTTTTTAGGTGTCAATATGCACTTATTTACAACATATACAAGAAATTTACCTAAATCCGTCTAGGTCGCCTAGGCGCCCCCCTAGGCCACCTAGCCGCCTAGGCGCTAGCCCGCCGCCCGACTAGCGCCTAACGTTTTTTAGAACCTTGATCAAAATCGTGAGAAAATAATTGATTTGAGAGTCGGCCTAATTGCTTTTTAGAAGAGATCTCCTACTTTTGATGCGTAAGCAACTAACGGAGCCTGGACAATAAGTGAGAAATGACTTCAGTCCTCAACAGTGTATTTGTGTGTGCAATGCAAACAAGTTAAGCAGGTTGATAGGCGAACCCAATGTTAACCCTTCATCGGGAATTTAAATTTTTTCCTAATTCTAACCTTACCAATCGAATTGAAAGTCAAGTTGAACTCTGAGCAGGTTCGGTTTAACCCAACCCAAATAACACCTTTTGTAATTAGCTAAAAAATAAAAAGAGACGCATGCATGTTGCTTGGAGCCTTGGCGATTGCCTCTAAACCTAAACCCTAATTCCTAAACTTGAAGGGTAAAGTTGGAAATTAAATTTTTGTTCATAGAAGATCAAGTCACATGTATTGGTAGAGAGATTTTTCAGTGTGACCGTCACACGAGGTGGTACATTACGTGTCCCTATATAAATGGTGGGATATGTGTGTTAAAATGTTAATAACTTAAAAATTAAAATTTTCCATCACTTATATAAAAACACGTGGTGTACCATCCGTGTTCTCATCACAACTAAAAATTTACCGTATTGGTATGCCAAGTTCTCACTATGCCAGACGAAGTCAAGGACAAATTTTCCTGGAAAATTTACTAAAGCGTTTTTTCTAACACACAACCTTATATATGCCGTAGGACATACGTAAAATGTCATCTATAAACAAGTTACATAGAGCGTGTTCTGTCATTATTTGTTGCTTCAAAATGCAAACGGAAATGTCTGCCTGTCCCACCAGCGCGAATCGAGTCCAAAGGCTCTGGCTTCTGTTTCCCAGGCTCATCATCTACTTTCTCACCATTCTCTCCTATGGAGTTGAAGCTGGCAGTAGAACCAATGTCACCAACGTTGGCGCAGTCATTAACGTTAGTTCTCGTATTGGAAAAGAGCAGAAAACCGCCATGGAGATCGCAGCTGAGAGCTTCAACAACCGTTCAAAGACTCATAAGCTCATCCTTCATTTTCCCGACTCCGGCAGAGACCCCTTTCTTGCTGCTTCTGTTGGTGAGAAAGCAGTTAACACATGACATGATGGTATTTATAATAGCTAATTAGTTTGGACATGTATAAGTGCTGATTTTTCGTTTTAATTTCTGTTACAGCTGAAGAGTTGATAAAGGAAAAGAAAGTAGAAGTAATAGTTGGCATGGAGACATGGCAGGAAGCAGCTCAAGTAGCTGATCTTGTCGGAAACCATGCTCAAATTCCGGTGATTTCATTTGCAGCACCCTCTATAACCCCGCCACTAATGCAACGCCGATGGCCATCTTTGATACGAATGGCAACAAATGGTTCTGCTCAGATGAAATGCATTGCGGATATAGTTTCAGCCTACCATTGGAAAAAGGTGGTTGTGGTATACGAAGATGACGGCTATGGCGGCGATGTTGGGATGCTAGCTCTTTTGACCGAGGCGCTTCAAGATGTCGGTTCAAAGATTGAGCACCGTTTGGTTCTTCCGCAGATTTCTTCGCTGTCTAATCCAAATTGGGTTGAGCTAGAAGAGATGTTGAGGCTTCCCAAAATGCAGTCTCGGGTGTTTATCATTCTCCAGTCATCGTTGCCTACGGTGACTAATCTGTTTCGATTGGCTGGGAAGATGGGACTTGTTGGAAAAGAGTCAGCTTGGATCATCACCGAGAGTATTGCAAGTCTGCTTGACCCTCAACACACCTCTGACATGAAAGGCACCCTGGGAATCAGGACCTACTATGCCAATAATACTAGTTCTTATACAAATTTCCGGAAGAAATTCCAAACGAAGTATTCAGAAGGAAATAGCGCCCAGCCAGGAATTTACGCTCTTCGAGCATATGATGCTATTGGAATCATTTCACAGGCCATAGGAAAAATGACTGACAACACAATTAGCCTTGAGGTGTTGAAAACCGTATTGAGCAGTTATACAGGTTTGAGTGCGAACATGCGGTTAAACGGCGGTGAGGTACTGTACTCTCCAGTTTTCAGGATTGTAAATATTTTGGATGAGAATAGATTCCAAGAATTGAACTATTGGAAACCGGAAGTTGGGTTCTCATTGGATGAAGCCGGGAAATACAGATTCAGTGATGTTGGTGGAGTAATCTGGCCCGGGAACCTAACTGGTGCCCCGAAAGGCTGGGCAATGCCTACTGTTGAGAAGCCAATGAGAATTGGGGTGCCGGGTAAAACTTCCTTCAGCAAATTTGTGAAGGTTGACTCAGATAAGAAGTATGTCGACGGTTTCTGCATTGCAATTTTTGATTTGGTCATAAATCGTTTGAACTATTTTATGCCGTATCAATTCGAAGTTTTCAATGGCTCGTACGATGATCTTGTGGAACAAGTCCATAAAAAGGTAAAACCATCATTTATTTTTCTATTTTTTTCATAAATATGAATTTAAATACTGTTTCGCTCTTTCATTGGTTTTGATTTGACTGTATGCTTGCAGGTTTATGATGCTGTGGTTGGTGACATAACCGTGCTAGCTGACCGGCTGGACAAGGTGGAATTCACTCAGCCATATATGGAGTCTGGTTTGTCAATGATAGTTCCAGCAAAAACCGAAAAATCAACATGGATGTTTATGAAACGTTTCACATGGCAAATGTGGGTGGTGACTGGTTCCATCTTCATCTACACAGTGTTCATCATATGTTTCCTGGAGCGCCCGTTGAATCCAGCATTCGGTGGCCCCTTGAAGAATCAGATTGGCACAGCAACTTGGTTCATCTTCTCCTCTTTGTTCTTTGCTCACAGTAAGTACCAATTTTGTACATTTCGCTACCAAAAAAGTGAGTATTAGAAGCGCTTCTTTAGAGGCGAGGGGTGGATTGTCCCTGACATACGCCCCTATTTGGCTTTGTAGCGGCCATTCTAAACGCCCCTACCACTCTTTTCTTCTTTGTAATGTATGATTACCAATGACGATCTAAAATTTTCAGGACAAGCCTAACTATGAAAATAGTCGGGGTTTAAAATTGTTTGAGAATTGATCTTATCCTCATTGTAAACCTATGTTTTTATTTCACAGAAGAGAAAATCTACAGCAACTTGACGCGAGTGGTGGTCGCAGTTTGGCTCTTTGTTGTACTGATCCTGACCTCATGCTACACCGCTATGCTCACCGTTCAGCTAATGAAACCGAATGCACCATACATCGACACCAACTTGAAAGTTGGTTGCGACGGGGACTCATTTGTCATTGAGTACCTGCGGAATGTCCTTGGATTCAAAAACATCATCGAAGTGAAAAGTGAATACGACTACCCGAAAGAATTCAAAAACAAAACTATAGAGGCCGCCTTTCTTGAACTCCCATATGCAGAAGTCTTCATGAATGAGAACTGCAAAGGATATACTGCCACTGCACCCACCTATAGATTTGGAGGCTTGAGCTTTGTGCGTACAAAATACGAAAATATGCATAAATAGAACTGGTTACAAACTTTTGGTCGAAAATATCTCAATAGAAGTTACCATATTTCTGACCAACATAGCGAAACTAATAAAATCGCTTTCGTGTTCACCTTGCAGATATTCCAGAGAGGTTCTCCAATAGCGCGTGATTTCACAAAGGTGATTATAGAGCTGTTGCAGAATGGAGATGTGAAGAAGTTACAAAATGAATGGTTTACTCCCAAGAAGTGTCCAAGAAATACAACTTTGAACGAACCAGAAAGCTTGACCCTCAACAGTTTTTCAGTCCTCTATGTAATATCAGCTGCTACTTCCACCTTATGTTTTCTGCTCTCTTTTACTATCCGGCTGAGGAGGTTTCAGCATCAAGAGGCAGCAGAACAAGGCAGTGCAAGTCCGTGCGCGAGCGGAGAAACGCTTTGGAACAAGGCAGTTAGAATGGCAAAATTTTTTTACAATAGAGAGATTAATGTTCCAACCAGAGCTCCAACTTTAGCACATTACGCAGAAGAAAGGAGTTCTCCAAGGTGGGAGCCACTGGCAAAGCTACATAGGGGCAATGAGGGGCGGCTGCCCCTCCGATCGTCGGAAATCGCCATGAAAGCGAGAATTCGGCCCCTACGATCTTTCTGAACCTGCTGAAATTTGGGGGCGCTGCGCTACTGAGTTTTAATTTTATTGATGTGGCCTTCTTTTAGAAACGCACTATCAGCGCACCATTTTAATTCTTTTCCCTCTCTCTCATTTGTTTAGACTATAGAAATACAAAAGGTTGATGTTTGTTATTGTTCTTTTTCAATCCTTGTTATTACTTCTAGTATTTAAAATTATAATACAAAAGATTGATGTTTGTTATTGTTTGTTCTCTATTCTTGTTATTATTTCTAGTATTTAAAATTATTTTATATTTTGTTCTTTAATTCTTGAGAAATGATGATTTTGAGAACTTGATTCAGATATACAAAACTTTTGTGAGGAAAATGATATTAGTGTTCTTATTATGTGAGAGATGTTTTTGCTTTTATTGAGAGAGATGTTTATATTGCAATAGATGTACAACAATTGTGTGATAGTTTGATTTTTATATTGAGATGCTTTTATTGATAATGAGCCTATTATGCGACCATTTCAGGACATGAAGCATTGTCAACATCAATTGCAAGTTGTTTGTATTGATAAATTATTAACGACATTAATATTGTCTATTATCTAAAAGAATTTGATTGCCTACATTTTTTTTGGAATCTATTATGCTTTTAAATTTCGCTCCTCCTCTTGAAAATTCTTGGCTTCGCCACTGGTGGGAGCACTCCACCACTTCAAGTTCCACTACTCCCGAGCATCCTCATCAGACCAAAAATCCACCAGAAATTGAATGCCTTACAATCCAATCCAATACAACACGCCTAAACCAAAATCAACCCAACCGATTCAATTCCTTTGACTTTACTAGCTAAAATGCCCGCGCGATGCTGCGATGTTTCGAGAACCCACTGTCAATAACATAGACAACGCCCTGTACCAATTAAAGGAATATGGCCAGATGATGATGCAGTGCCTAATTGCTTCAAAGTGAAAACTTAAGTCTTACGGCTATCATCCTATTTAGCTTATGCGTTACCTCCAAAGTTATTGACGTCTCTGCTATATTGGTTGATATCACTACTTTCCTCTTCCCTCTTGGGGTAGGAGTGAACACCAGCTCCTAAAAAGCAGAAAAATAGAGGCCAAAATCAGAACTTGAAAGAAATTCGCAAGCCAGCAAGAATAGTCTACTTCATCTAAGCACACAAAGTGTAGCAAACCTGCTCAGCACGTGGAAGTCCTGAGTAGAGCGGCACAAGCATCAATCCTGAAACATGAAGACACAATCCTTATAAAAATTGATGCATGTAGCAGAATCTTAAACTTTACATTTTTAAACCCTAAACCCTACTATTCCAAATTACACTATTTGGAACTTGGATTTTTAAAACAAATATTTACTATTAGTAATAAATTAATAATAAATCTGCTAAAGATTCTGCACCTGATGAGTTCTTTCCGCGGTTTTGAGCTTCTTCAGTAATCAGCTGCACAGCAGCATCAATAGCATCTTGACCAGTAAGAAAAACCAGAATATCTCCCATTGGTTCCTATACAATAAAATCAGTAAGGTTTGGTAGTAGAACTGAAAATATATGCATGTACACATGCAGGATGTTCATGAATGTAACAAACTGAAAACCTGTCATTTCGTTATACAAAGAAAAATTTTAGAGTCATCCAAATATCAGCTACCTGGTCATGGATCAATAATACAGTTGACACAGCAGCCCGAAGATAGTCAGAGACAGGCTCCTCTACATAATGAATTTGTACATTAAACCCTCTACCCTGAAAACAAAAAGAACTTGTTGATGTCTCAGTTTTTATATAACTAACTGACAGTAGAGTAAGCTCGAAACTTTTTGCACCGCCATATAAAGTTTCTTCTGCGATGAGTGAATGAGTGAGAGAGAGAGAGAGAGAGAGACAGAGAGAGAGAGAGAGACAGAGAGAACCATTATCTTTCGGGAACTTACCTCAACTGATAGGACTGCAGGCTCCATATTTGGTCCAAGATCCTCTCCGTCTGGTCTGCGACGACTTTTTCTGGTTTACCATAAAACAAGATATCAACACTAACGTTTCAAGTTTATTATACACAAATGTTCATGATATACACAGACAAATGTAATGGCAGAATTTCTAGGTGTATTTTACCCCCGACAAAGAACAGTGTGAATATAAATTTGCCAACTTTTCACTTTTCAGGGCAGTGATTACAATCCACAGAAAACTAAGTAATCACAAGCAGGCAATTGTATACTAGTAACCCAAAGAACGAAAGAACAAAATCATGTGATCAAATGCTAAAAATAAACCTGGGCTGAAAGAAATCAGACATCGACTTTGCTTGAATTGTGGCAGATGAGATAATCAGACGCAGCTCAGGTCGGCGTCGTTGGATCTAGAATTTCAGGATTCAACAGACATATCATAAAAACGCCAAAAGAAAACACTAAAAACCCAAAATCTTTTGTTGTTTTGTAAGGCAACAGGATATGATTTTTTAGCTGATACCTTTTTCAGGAGACCCAATAAAATGTCAGTTGCGATAGACCTTTCATGAGCCTCATCAACCATTATGATGCTGACAACCAAATCAGAAGAGATTGTGAGGAAAATGAAAGTTAATAGAAAGATAGTAATAATATTAATAACCATCTTTTTCATGCAAATAACTCCCCCTTCACCAAAAACAAATACAAAACAAAAGAAAAAAGAAAGAAGTCCTAGTTAATTTTCTACAAGCCACAGGCCCACAACCTATCAATGTAAAAAGACATGGAATTTCACTTTGCACACCATAAGGAATGGGCAGCAAGTATGTCATATCTCATTATCAAAGACACTTTTGTATCAGTTCTAGGAAGGCAGTAAATACTTTACAAAAATGATAGCTAGTACCTATATTTAGTCAAAAGAGGATCATCCATCATTTCCCTGAGTAGCACACCATCAGTCAAAAACTTTATCATAGTTACACCCTGCGCTGCCAGAACAGGAAAACCATCATTCACGACATGGAACTACAAATCTGATAAATGGCATTGCAGACAATCCAACAAGAGATATGGTATGTGAAAAGATACTATGGTATGTGAAAAGGCAATCCATCAAGAGAAAAGTCAGAGCTTAAAATGATTAATAATGGGTCTCATTGTACTTGTAACATCTTCAAATCTTATAGTGTAGCCAACTTCCTCCCCAAGCTTGACCCCCATTTCTTCCGCGACCCTTGCAGCAACTGCCTGCAGAACAGTACCACCATTTAGTTGTAAAAAAATGTGTTACTCAAAGGAAACCTTAAGAATCAGCTTTAGTTAACGCCATCAATATTAGTCCATAACATTTACTGTCAGTTGTGTAAATTCATAAAGTTTTTATCTTTAATGTCTACCGGGTTCGGATGTAAGTTTAAATAAATAAAGCGGCCAAAAGTTTCACTTTTTCCTTAGGAGAGGAGAACCAGTAACTTTCTACCAAGACATCTCTATAAAAGTATTTACAAACTAAAAGCTGCATAACAAGAAAGATAAAGAGGGTTCGATGAAGCATTTAATTCAACATTGAAATTCAGGCAATAAGAAATCTTCAATGCAAAGATTTTCAAGCACGGTTTGAACATTCACGCAAATACCACAACTTTCAGATGACTTAGAACACCTTAGTAAACCTGGGAATAGCTACCTGATGAAATTAATGAAACAAATTATGCAAGCAATGCTATGCTTAATAAACTGGGAATAGCTAAAACCAATGAATCACCTGGACAGCCAGCCTCCTTGGCTGGGTGCACGCTATAACCCGCCCTCCGTCAGCCCAACCGGCTTCTTTGAGGTACTGCAATTCCAGTAGACATATCATAAACACTTTGAACTCACTTCAATTCATCAATTCAATAGAAATTCTGAATTCGAAACTAACAAATAACACCAAAGCTCCACTCGGGTTATTGAAAGGTATGAAAAACAATCTTGGGTTTCAGAAAAAAGAAGCAAACCTGAGGAATTTGGGTGGTTTTTCCGCTGCCCGTTTCGCCGACTACGATGGTGGTGGCGTGAGTCTCCACCAGGTAAAGAATGGCTGTGCGGTACCGGAACACGGGCAGCTTTTGCCTCTGCCGCTCTATGTTCGCGTACCCAGAAGGGGAATTGAAGAAAAGGACGCCGCCCTCTTCGTCGTCGACGAGGCGGGGCTTCTCGGTCCCTGGTTTCCAGAACTGCGACATTGTTGTGCTCTTGCTTTTTTTTCCTCGGCGATTTCTTCCGTTGGGGTTTTAGAGCTTAACAGGTAGCTGCTCGCTCGAACTCGGCGCTCAGGGCAGTCCAACTGTTGGGCTCCAACACCTGGACCCGTCGCGTTTGGACTTTCAAGCTCCCCGTTTGGTTCGTTTGCCTAATCCCCAACCCACTCGAAACCAGCATAGATAAATAGAAGAGTTGGGTCTTAACCTTAAGCCCACTCACATACAATAAAAACTAGTCTCTCTGCAAGCGTTGAAGACAATTTCGTTTAATGGACTTTTTTGTTGCTTTCTATTTGATTTTTCGAGTCGAGTTCGATTGGCCCGCCCATTAGGGATCGGTTGCTCTGGCTTGGCGGGCCAAGTCGAGTTGGGCCCTCATACATTTTTTAATTATGCGAATGATTCTTTGGATATGTAGGCACACGAGAAAGGATGACATTAAAAATAAGGATATCAAAGTAAAGTAAGAGTGGCCACAATTGAAGAGGAATCCTTAGAAAGACTCAGAGGCTTCCAGAAAAAAAACATGGAGTACTTTGAGCTAACGGAAGACTTAGCACAAAACCGAAGACTCACTACGTTCCAGGATTCATATAGTCTACCCCACTTAGGGCTGGTTTGGTATTGCTGTGCTTTTAAAAAAAGCTGCTGTGAGAATAAGCGACTGTGCTGTGAGAATAAGTGGCTGTGAAAAAATCCAGCAGAGTGTTTGGTAAACTTTTTTGTAAAAGTGCTTTTGAAAAAAAAAAGTAATCTAATAGTGGGTCTTTTCATTAAATGAGCATTGTAGCTCCGTGTGCTTTGAAAAAAAAGCCAGTTTTCCAAAGCTACAAATAACAGCTTCAGCTTTTTCCTTTGATTTCAGCTTTTTCTCACAGCAGCTTCCAAAATAAGCGCTTTTTTTTCAGTTTACCAAACACTTAAAACCCTCATAGCTTTTTTTCATGGGTGCTGTTTTTTTAAGCACCTCACTCCCAAACCACCCCTTAATAGGATAAGGCTTTGTTGTTGTTGTATATGTGGGCATAGTTAAAGCCCCATTAATGATGTAATCCATTCCAAAGACTGCAATGGAAATAATTTACCAATAAACAAATCCTTGTTGGAGATAAAATATAAAAAGAAAAAAAGAATACAAAGAGAATGGGAAGAGATAAGAGTATCTATTATTCACATTAGATAGCTTATTTATAGGATTTAGGGTTTACATAAAAGGCGTTAAACTATGAAAATATTAGATATTGGCAAAAAAAATGAAGGATCATATTATAAATATTATTTCCAACGAACATAATAATAATAATATCAAGGCCATGAAGCATAGAGCCCTACGTACGGTCAACCCTTAGATCTGGTCATGTGTTACTTAATGAGCAAACTAAATGTTACTTTGACGTATCATTCATAGTACATTACAATTTACAACTAATTAAGGTCGAAGTTAAGGAGGAAAGTTATGGAAAGGGAACAGCTAAGGGAAAACACAAAAATAAAAAAAGGGAAAGACACCCGACTCACCAACGTCAAACACAACAAAGACTTTCTAATTCCGTATTTTTAAGTTTGATTTCCCTATTAAGTTGGGTTTTACGTTTCTTGTTTTAGGGTGTTATCTTTTGTGTTTCGATTAGGATTCTTGCATCAATTAGAGTTATTAATTAGGTTTACTATATATATAAACAATTGTTTGAGGTGCGTTTGTCGAATTTCAGTTACGTACACACTGTGCTTCTTGTACCTCAAGCAATTGCATTCGTGCACGCACAACACTCTCTTTCCTTAAGAGCTCATGCGGATTCATACATATTTTCTGGAAGTGACTTTCAAGTGTCCATGTGAATGGGGTGGAGATAAATTAACCGAATTTGTATCTGAAATTGATGGTGTACTATATAGTAAGATTGTTGATGTGGAGCAAGGGAAGTTGGTTGTGACAGGTCCTTGGTAAAAAGCAACTCATCACGGCGATTAAACATTCAGAATTCTTAGTGGATGCGAAGCTTTGGGGAAGTCAAAAGGGTTCGAAAAACTGGCGAATTCAACTCGAAAACCAGTTCAAGGACATGGTTACTGGTGAAAGTAGCAAAGGTGGTGGCAAAGGCAAAAAACTTGTCGACCTCGATTTGTCTGATGAAGAGGTGCTGGATGATGATGGTTTGGGGAGATGGGTAGGCAGAAATATAAGTTAAAGACTGAACTGCATGAAACGGGAATGTCAAGGTGGTGACGAATCCAATAGTGCTAATAGTTCAAGGATTTGCATGAAGCAAGAATGTCAAGTGGTAGTGTTCCAAACCTATCACGTGTTGTTACATGTTTTAACTTTTTCACATGGGTTCAGAGGATTTGGTTGGGACACCTCTCATGCATTGCTACGAGTTTTAAATTTTCCACATGACCCCTTTAATATGTAAGTCTTTATTTAAGAATGCAGTCAAACATTATGGGAATAAACATGAAAATAAGCAACTAATGAAGAACACGGAACGTGACATTGATGCTTTGAATCATGGCAAAGAAGGGAACGACGGCGACAAAGAAGTCAAAGGAAGCAATCCTGATAACTTACAGGATCTTCTGTCCTCCTCCCCTTGGGGTGGTGGGGAGAGAATACAGGAAACGTCCTCTATGTGTGGGTGTGTTCGGACCATGTGGACGGCATATCAGCCGGACCTTAGAATTTCTCGCAATAACCAACTGCCGCAACAGCAAGATACGATGGCGGCGACGATGATGGATGAAAATATAGCAATTGATCCTTCCACTTTATTCAGTGATGACAATGTTCATACTTGCGTTATTTTGTAAAATTGCAACATTTTTTATCTATTTTTTTGGGCGATTAAATTTATTTCCTCGGATTGTTGTGTCCTCTAGGATTCATATTTTTGTTTGAGTTATAAGATTTTATTTTACTTATCAGTTACAGTGTTATTTGACTTTTGCTTATTAGGCTACTTTTTAATGGGTAAATTTTTCAAATTAAACTTTCTTTGACTTCTCTTTCTCTCACCATGACAATTGACTTTGTAAGTCAACAAACAAGTTTCAATGAAAACTGAGATGTCTTTTCACAGAGATGTGGAGAAAGGAGGCAGATTGTATGCCCCTCCCACTTCATGTGCCCTCCTATTTGTGTGGTCACGGTTAAGCCACGTCAATATTTTATATTACTATTTTTTTGTCTTATTATCTCTATAAAATATATATATATATATATATATATATATAATGTTGACGTAGCTTAACCGTGACCACACAAAACAGGAGGGCACGGGAAGTGGGAGGGCAAAGAATCTGCCTCTGTGGAGAAAACATTCTTTTTAGGGTTTTTATCACAAATGGTCCCTGAAATTGAAAATCAATCAATGTAGTCCCTAAAAATAGGTGTCGCAAATCAATGTTGTCATTCCGTCACAATTCTGTTAAAAATTTCATTAAGTGCTTATGTGGCACATAAATGGGTCCCATAAGTCATTTTTTTCTCACAAATGGTCCTTGAAATTGACCCGCGACATCAAAATGATCCCTGAAATTGACATGCGACATCAAAACGGTCCTTGAAACTAAAAATCAATCAATGTAGTCCCGCAAGTAAGTGTCTCAAATCAATGTAGTCATTCCATCACAATTATGTCAAATATTCGGTTATGTGCTGATGTGACATAAAAATGGATCGCACAAGTCTAATTAAATTTTAAAAATTACAAATATGTTTAGCAATTTAATAGTTAATAAAAAGTTATGAACCCAAAAACTCAGTCCTGCAATCACCTATAATCCCAGTCCACATTCCTCTACCTCATTTGATGTCTATTCTTTAAAAAAAATCTCAATACAGCCATCTTTACACACTTCAACACCCTTCACCGAATTGAACCTGGATCGAGATCACATTTGGTGACAGCTTGGCTGATTGGCAACGACTTATGGGACATCACCATTAACATTTAGGCGATCAACATCTTCACAACCTTAATCTTGGAGAGCTTGTTCGGCACTTCTCTACTGGTTTGGTGACTCAAAGAACGGAGATGACACGCCCCGATCCTGATGTCCGAGGGACATTGGGATGGCCACGTGTTGGCCGAGACCCGAGGGTGACGAAAGTCATTTAATGAATGCATATGCTAAGAACATGTAAAAAATGCATTTCAGAAAGAGTCCACTCACAGATACTCCGTCGTCGAAGAGCCGTGCGAAATAGGAAGAACAGAATCACCGTTAATAATCGCACCTAAGTACATAAAGTGTCCAATTGATAAAACTCTACTCAAACGATTGAATTTGGGAAAACGTACATATAAAACGGATCCAGGACGTCGAAATTAGCCTAGGAGGGGTCCCGGACCAGTTGACTTTGACCCGAACCTGTTGACTTTGACCGATCACCGATCAACATTGACTTTTGTTGGTGTTTGGGAGAATATCAGGGTTTGGCGTGTCAAGAGAGGTCTGCCTTGAGATAATGAGGTTATAACTGAGGTGCGTTTATTGTTGGTTGAAAACTGTTTCCAAACCCTATCTTAGGCCTTGGTTAAGCCTTGTGCCCTTGAGAATTATGAAAGGGATCTCTCTTCGGAATAGGTCCTACTATAAGAAAAAAAATTCTATTATACAAAAAGGTATTTAGACAACTTTTTAATTAATTATTTATTTAACCAACATTAGCACATAACAAAAAATTTAACAAAATTGTGGCAGAATGATCATATTGATTTGCAACACTTATTTTCAAGAACTATATTCATCGATTTTCCATTTTAAGAACCATCTTGATGGTGTGGGTCAATTTCAGGGACCATCTTGATGGTGTGAGTCAATTTCAGGGACCATTTGTGATAAAAACTCGTAAATCTTATGGTGCCCATTTATGTGCCACATCAACACTAAACAGAATTTTGAACATAATTGTGACGGAAATACCACATTGATTAGCGACACCTATTTTCAGGGACTACATTGATTGATTTTCAATTTCAGAGACCATCTTGATGGTAAGGATAAATTTCAGAAACCATTTGTGATAAAAACCCTTCTTTTGATTGATCGCATTGTTGATTGTTTTAAAAGTGGTTTTTTTACTATTCAATTCTAGCAATTTAGAATTCTAATTTTGAATTGGTTGATCGTTTCGATCTTAAGTTTCAATCTCAGATTTATTAAATTGTGACCAGAATTTGAGATATTCATCTAGGACAAGGATTGTATGCCCTCCACTTCCGGTGCCCTTCCCATGCTCTCTTGTTTTGTGTGGTCACGGTTAAGCCACGTCAACATTTTATATTGTTTTTTTATATATATAATAAGACAAAAATGAATAGTAATATAAAATGTTAATGTGGCTTAACCGTGACCACACAAACAGAAGAGCATCGGAAGTGGAGAGCATACAATCCTTGTCCATTCATTGATGCTCATGCAATCCTTTCAAGGGTTTAAAGAATGGTCTGCAAGTCTTCCAAAAAAAAAAAGAAGAAAGGTCTGCAATGGTGGCTACACGAGACTGTGAGTGAGGTTGAGATCCAAGTCTACTGTTTGCATTCAGAAAAGGACAAGAATTGTCTGCGCTCCTACTTTTCGTGTCCTTCTGTTTATGTGGTCACGGTTAAGCCACGTCAACATTATATATTACTATTTATTTTTGTCTTATTATCTCTATAAAAAAAAACAATATAAAATATTGACGTGGCTTAACCGTGACCACACAAAACAAAAAAGCACGAAAAGTGAGAGGGCAGCCAATCCTTATCCTTCACAAAATTGATGAGGCGGAGATATGTCGGCACTGATAAATCGGTATGTAAAGTCACATCATTGACAATTCAAAAAAAGTAACCATGAAGTTTGGAGCTGCTTAAAAAAAAGTACAACACTTTTAATTTTTACATAACTACATTCAGTATCTAAAGTTTAAAAATTCAAGTCACTCTGGTATTCTAAATCAAAATCGTGAGAAAATAATTGGTTTGAGAGTCGGTCTAATTGCTTTTTAGAAGAGATCTCCCCACTTTTGATGCGTAAGCAGCTAGTGGAGCTTGGACAATTAAGTGTCAATCCTCACGAGTATATTTGTGTGTGCAATGCAAACAAGTTGAACAGGTTGATAAGTCAACCCAATCTTAACCCTTCATTCTGAATTCAGATTTTTTCCTAATTCTAACCTTACCAATCGAATTGAAAGTCAAGTTGAACTCTGAGTAGGTTCAGTTTAACCCAACCCAAATAACACTTATTGTAATTAGCTAAAAAATAAAAAGAGACGCATGCATGTTAATTGGAGGCTTGGCGATTGCCTCTAAACCTAAATCCTAATTCCTAAACCTGAAGGGTAAAGTTAAAAATTTTCTGTTCATAAAAGACCAAGTCACATGTATTGATATGCCAAGTTCTCACTATGCCAGACGAAGTCAAGGACAAATTTTCCTGGAAATTAAATTTATTAACGCGTTTTTTCTAACACACAACCTTATATGTATGCCGTAGGACATACGTAAAATGTCATCATATAAACAAGTTACATGGAGCATGTTCTGTCATTATTTGTTGCTTCAAAATGCAAACCGAAATGTCTGTCTGTCTCACCAGCGCGAATCGAGTTCAAAGGCTATGGTTTCTGTTTCCCAGGCTCATCATCTACTTTCTCACCATTCTCTCCTATGGAGTTGAAGCTGGCAGTAGCACCAATGTCACCAACATTGGCGCAGTCATTAACGTTAGTTCTCGTATTGGAAAAGAGCAGAAAACCGCCATGGAGATAGCAGCTGAGAGCTTCAACAACCGTTCAAAGACTCATAAGCTCATCCTTCATTTTCGCGACTCCGGCAGAGACCCCTTTCTTGCTGCTTCTGCTGGTGAGTAAAGCAGTTAACACATGACATGACGGTATTTATAATAGTTAATTAGTTTGGACTTGTATAAGTGTTGATGAAGATTTTTTATTTTTCGTTTTATTTTCTGTTGCAGCTGAAGAGTTGATAAAGGAAAAGAATGTAGAAGTAATAGTTGGCATGGAGACATGGGAGGAAGCAGCTCAAGTAGCTGATCTTGTCGGAAACAAGGCTCAAATTCCGGTGATTTCATTTGCAGCACCCTCTATAACCCCACCACTAATGCAGCGCCGATGGCCATCTTTGATACGAATGGCAACATATGGTTCGGTTCAGATGAAATGCATTGCGGATATAGTTTCAGCCTATCATTGGAAAAGGGTAGTTGTAGTATACGAAGATGATGGCTATGGCAGCGATGTTGGGATGCTAGCTCTTTTGACCGAGGCCCTTCAAGATGTCGGTTCAAAGATTGAGCACCGTTTGGTTCTTCCGCAGATTTCTTCGCTGTCTAATCCAAACGGGGTTGAGCTAGAAGAGATGTTGAGGCTTCCCACCATGCAGTCTCGGGTGTTTATCATTCTCCAGTCATCGTTGCCTACGGTGACTAATCTTTTTCGATTGGCTAGAAAGATGGGACTTGTTGGAAAAGAGTCAGCTTGGATCATCACCGAGAGTATTGCAAGTTTGCTTGACCCTCAACACACCTCTGACATGAAAGGCACTCTGGGAATCAAGACCTACTATGCCAATAATAATAGTTCTTATACAAATTTCCGGAAGAAATTCCAAACGAAGTATTCAGAAGGAAATAGCGCCCAGCCAGGAATTTACGCTCTTCGAGCATATGATGCTATTGGAATCATTTCACAGGCCATAGGAAGAATGACTGATAACACAACTAGCCTTGAGGTGTTGAAAACCGTATTGAGCAGTTATACAGGTTTGAGTGCGAACATGCGGTTAAACGGCGGTGAGGTACTGTACTCTCCAGTTTTCAGGATTGTAAATATTTTGGATGAGAATAGATTCCAAGAATTGAACTATTGGAAACCGGAAGTTGGGTTCTCATCGGATGAAGCAGGGAAATACAGATTCAGTGATGTTGGTGTAGTAATCTGGCCCGGGAACCTAACTAGTGCCCCGAAAGGCTGGGCAATGCCTACTGTTGCGAAGCCAATGAAAATTGGGGTGCCGGGTAAAACTTCCTTCAGCAAATTTGTGAAGGTTGATCGGTCCAGGCAAGACTCAGATAAAAAGAAGTATGTCGGTTTCTGCATTGCAATTTTTGATATGGTCATAAATCGTTTGAACTATTCTCTGCCGTATCAATTCGAAGTTTTCGATGGCTCGTACGATGATCTTGTGGAACAAGTCCATAAAAAGGTAAAACGATCATTTATTTTTCTATTTTTTCATAAAGATGAATTTAAATACCGTTTCGCTCTTTCATTGGTTTTGATTTGACTGTATGCTTGCAGGTTTATGATGCTGTAGTTGGTGACATAACCGTGCTAGCTGACCGGCTGGACAAGGTGGAATTCACTCAGCCATATATGGAGTCTGGTTTGTCAATGATAGTTCCGGCAGAACCCAAAAAATCAACATGGATGTTTATGAAACCTTTCACATGGCAAATGTGGGTGGTGACTGGTTCCATCTTAATCTACACAGTGTTCATCGTATGGTTCCTGGAGCGCCCGTCAAATCCAGAATTTGGTGGCCCCTTGAAGAATCAGATTGGCACAGCAACTTGGTTCACCTTCTCCTCTTTGTTCTTTGCTCACAGTAAGTACCAATTTTGTACATTTCACTACCAAAAAAGTGAGTATTAGAAGCGCTTCTCTTAGAGTTAAGGGGCGGATTGTTCCTGACATACGCCCCTATTTGGCTTTGTAGCGACCATTCTAAACGCCCCTACCGCTCTTTTCTTCTTCGTAATGTATGATAACCAATGACAATCTAAAATTTTCAGGACAAGCCTAACTATGAAAATAGTCGGGTCCAAAATTATTTGAGAATTAATCTTATCCTCATTGTAAACTTATGTTCTTATTTCACAGAAGAGAAAATCTACAGCAACTTAACGCGAGTGGTGGTCGTAGTTTGGCTCTTTGTTGTACTGATCCTGACCTCAAGCTACACCGCTAATCTCACTTCAATGCTCACCGTCCAGCGACTGAAACCGAATGCAACATACATTGACACCGACTCGAAAGTTGGTTGCGACGGGGACTCATTTGTCATTGAGTACCTGCAGAATGTCCTTGGATTCTAAAACATCATCAAAGTGAATAGCGAATACAACTACCCGAATGAATTCAAAAACAAAACTATAGAGGCCGCCTTTCTTGAACTCCCATATGCAGAAGTCTTCATGAATGAGAACTGCGAAGGATATACTGCCACTGCACCCACCTATAGATTTGGAGGCTTGAGCTTTGTGAGTAATGAATAAATTGTTCACATTCTATTTCTTTCTGCGCAAACAAAATACGAAAATATGCATAAATAGAACTGGTTACAAACTTTTGGTCAAAAATATCTCAATAGAAGTTACCATATTTCTGACCAACATAGCGAAACTAATAAAATCGCTTTCGTGTTCACCTTGCAGATATTCCAGAGAGGTTCTCCAATAGCGCGTGATTTCACAAAGGTGATTCTAGAGCTGTTGGAGAATGGAGAAGTGAAGAAGCTACAAAATGAATGGTTGACTCCCAAGAAGGACTGTCCAAGAAATACAACTTCGAACGAACCAGAAAGCTTGACCCTCAACAGTTTTACAGTCCTCTATGTAATATCAGCTGCTACTTCCACCTTATGTTTTCTGCTCTCTTTTACTATCTGGCTCAGGAGGTTTCAGCATCAAGAGGCAGCAGAACAAGGCAGTGCAAGTCCGAGCGCGAGCGGAGAAACGCTTTGGAACAAGGCAGTTAGAATGGCAAATTTTTTTTACAATAGAGAGATTAATGTTCCAACCAGAGCTCCAAGTTTAGCACATTACGCAGAAGAATGGAGTTCTCCAAGGTGGGAGCACTCCACTACTCCCGAGCATCCTCATCAGACCAAAAATCCACCAGAAATTGAATGCCTTGCAATCCAATCCAATCCAATCCAACACGCCTAAACCAAAATCAACCAAACCGGTTCAATTCCTTTGACTCATAGATCATTACTAGCTAAAATGCCCGCGCGATGCCGCAGGTTGTAAAATTGTGTTAAACGTGTAAAATATATTAAAATCTATTTACATCCATATCAAAATCTAAAAATCATCTAAAGTGTATTTGAAGATCACAAAATGTAAAATGTGTTGAATAAATATAGAAAAACTTAAATGCATTTGGGCACACGTACCATTTGAACAAGAGGAACAGGGTTCTTGGTATGCTGCAACCAGTAAAGTAGCTAGGTGCAAATATCATCCATATTTTTCCATCTACATTATGAAATGCTTATTATTCAAAATACTCTAGCAACCTTAATACAACAGATTGGTTGACCAATCAACTTTTCAAATATTGATCCAAGTGGTACAAAAGTATGTAATCTCACATCTTTGATTGCTCATTCCTATATATGCAGCAAAATAGCTATACAACTCCATCATCGCAAGTCCTCATATCATCTTTCATTGCATCTCTAACCAAAAAAAAAAGGTGATTCATAAATACATTTGCCCTAAAGTTTAGACTTTCAAGCACCCCGTTTGGTTCGTTTGCCTAATCCCTAAGCCCACTCAAAACACAGATAGAAGAGTTGGGTCTTAACCTTAAGCCCACTGACATACAATAAAAACTAAGGAAAACTAATGAAAAATGCTTGAAAACTTTGAATTTTAACGATAAGAACAAAATAAATGTAAAGTGAATAGTACCAAGGTTGACTTTTTAGTGTAAAAATGTGGTTTTTCGTTAAAGTGAACAGTACCGGGAGCTTTTTGTTAAAGTTCCCTAAAAACTAATCTCTCTGCAAGTGCTAAAGAGAGTTTCATTTAATGGACTTTTTGTTAGCCAGATATAAAAAATAAAAAAATATTGGGTAAATTTTATTTTATCTCCTCATGTTTATGTGCAATTATAATATATTTAAAACATTTTAATCTCGTACATTTCATATTGTTTCATTTCAATTTCATACCTCCGTTAGAAAATTTGTTAAATTAACCGTTAAATGATGCTGTGACAAATATGGAATCCTCATTTATGGTAACATGGCAAACAACAAATGAAAAAAAAAACATTTTAAAATGATTTTTCAATTCGAGTTGGATTGGCCCGCCCATTAGAGATCGATTTCTCAGGCTTGCATGGGCTGGCCAAGTCGAGTTGAGCCCTCATATATTTTTTTCATAATGATCTTCATACTTCTTCTCTCTTTTTTTCTTCATTAAAGGCTAAATCTAACTAAAACCAATAATAATAGGTTTTTAATTATTAATTTATTAATTACTATAGGTGGGCCTAGTAAGCAGTCAAACATCAACACATGCAAAAAATGTGTGTGCATAAATTAGAATGATTCTTGGATGGATGGGCACACGACGAAATACGGGATTAAGAACGAGGATATCGAAAATAATGTAGGAGTTGCCGCAATTGAAGATAAGATGAGAGAAAATCGGTTAATTTGGTTTGGAAATGTGAAACGAAGAGCTATATATGCTCCGGTCAGAAAATGAGATTATGGGATAGAAGCTCAGGATAAAAATGGTAGAGGAAGACCAAGGAAGACTCGGAAATAGGCTTTAAGAAAAGACATAGAGTACTTGGAGCTAATAGAAGACTTGGCGCAAAACCGAAGGCAGTGATGTTTTATAATTCATTTAGCCGACATCATTTAGTGGGATAAGACTTAACCTTGTTGGAAATAAAATACAAAGAGAAAGAGAGAATAGAGGAAGATTGAGAAGAAAAATCAGAGTATCTATTATCTCATTAGATAGTCTGTTTATAGGTCATTAGATAGTCTATTTACAGGTTTTAGAGTTTACATGAAAAAAGTGTTAAACTATTCAAATATTACATACTGACCTATAAGTGAACAACTACATAATAAATATTAATTACAACAAACCTAATAATATCAAGGCCATGAAGCATGGAGCCGTTTATATACCTACAGTCAGCCTTTGGATCTGGTCATGTGTTACTTGAAGAGCAGACTAAATGTTACTTTGACGTATCTTTCTATCATTCATAGTACACACAACTAATTAAGGTCGAAGGGAGGAATTTTATGGAAAGGGAACGGCTAATAAATTGTAAGAAAACACATAAAAAATGGGCAAAGACACCCGACTCACCAACGTCAAACACAACGATGATTTTCTAATTCCGTATTTTTAAGTTTTCCCGATCATTAAGTTGGGTTTTATATTTCAATTAGGATTCTTGTTTCAATTAGAGTTATTAATTGGCTCTACTATATAAACAATTGTTTGAGGCCAGTGTGTCAAATTTTCAGTTACATACGGTCACACTGTGTTTCTTGTACCTCAAGCAATTGCATTCGTGCGTGCACACACTCTCTTTCCTTAAGCTCACGCGGATTCGTACGTATTTTCTGAAAGTGACTTTCAAGTGTCCATGGGAATGGCGTGGAGATAAATTAACCAAATTTGTATCTGAAATTGATGGTGTACTATATTGTTGATGTGGAGCAAGGGAAGTTGGTTGTGACAAGAAAGAACCCTTGATAAAAAGCAACTCATCGCGGCGATTAAACATGCGAAGCTCTGGAGAAGTCAAAAGGGTTCGAAAAACTAGCGGATTCAACTCGAAAACCAGTTCAAGGACATGGTCATTGGTGAAAGTAGCAAAGTGGTGGCAAAGGCAAAAAATTTGTCGACCTCGATTTGTCTGATGAAGAAGTGCTGGGTGAGGATGGGTTGGCACAAATATAAGTAAAAGACTGGATTGCATGAAACAGGAATGTCAAGGTGGTGAGGAGACGACACAATGGTGCTACTAGTTCAAGGATTTGCATGATATGCAAGAATATTGTCCAGGTGGTGGTGTCCAAACCTATCGAGTGTTGTTACATGTTTTGACTTCTCCACATGGTGTTGGAGAATTTGTTGGGGATGCTTATCACGCGTTGCTGCATGTTTTAAATTTCCCACGTGCTGTCGGGTGATTGATTTAGGACACGACTACTTTAAATCGTCATCGGTTTATGTAAGTCTTTATTTGGGAATGCAGTCAAACATTATGGCAATAAACATGAAAATAAGCAACTGATGAATAACACGGAACATGACACTGATGCTTTGAATCATAGCAAAGAAGGGAAAGACGGCGCCAAATGAGGCAAAGTAAGCAATCCTGAAAACCTAGAGGATCTTCTGTCCTCCTGCCCTTGGGGTGGTGGGGAGAGAATACAGAATACTTCCTCTGTGTGTGGGTGTGGTCGGACCACGTGGACGGACCTTAGAATTTCTCCCAATAACCAACCGCCGCAACAGCAGGATACGGTGGCCATGCTGATGATGGATGAAAACATAGCAATTGATCCTTTCACTTTATTCAGTGATGACAATGTTCATAGTTGCGTTATTTTGCAAAATTGCTAGATTTTTGTCTATTTTTTGGGTCGATTAAATTTATCTCATTGGATTGTTATGTCCTCTAGGATTCATATTTTTGTTTCTTCAAAAGAGGACTAGCTGGTGGATTCGCCATGCTAGTCCATTCTTCTAGGGGTTGGAAAGATTTACAAAGGCATTTCAGTCTTCTCTGACCACCATCATGTGATTCACCAACATCAAGAATCGAATCAGGACATTTCGTGTGAAAAACAGGCTTAGAATACATCTTCAACCATAGAACACCCCCTGGTGGTTGTATTCATATTTTTGTTTGAGTTGCGAGATTTTATTATACTTTTTAGTTAGTGTTACTGGAATTTTGCTTATTACTTTTAATGGGCAAAATTTTCAAATTAAACGTTCTTGACTTACCATTCTTTCATCCATGACAATTGACTTTGTAAACAAAACAAGTTTCAATGAAAAATGAGGAATGATACTGTAAACACGAATATTCCTGCAATGAATGAGACAAGAATACGTGTACAAAATAATATTTGTATTAATGATTTAGGGGTTACAATCTCTTCTACAAATTTAGCCTCTGATTCGATCTTTGTAATGCATAGATTTGTGGATTGTGCTATTGATCCAAGGGTCGTTGAGGCTTGATCTTGAAGGTTGACGAACGTATCTTCAAGGGGCTTTTGGGCTTGATTTTGAAGAACGGTTGTGCGGATTTCTTTAAAGGCTTTTGGGCTTAATCTTGAAGGTTGATGGGTGAACGGATCTTCAAGGGCTTTTAGACTTGATCTTGAAGAACGGTTAGATGTGTGGATTTGTTGATGTTGTTGATCCAAATGGCCGTTGGGGCTTGATCTTAGGATGAACGGACGATGAACGATGAACACTTTCTTCAAGAGCCGTCGGGGCTTGATCTTGAATTTGTGGAAGTTCTTCAAGGGCCGTTGGGGCTTGATTTTGAAGGAGGATTTGACGAAGAACGAAGAGAGCTTTCTTGATCCTTCGGGATTGGCTTGGGAGCTTTAGAGTTTCAAAGCTCCAAGGTTTTGGTGTGATGTGAATTAGTTATGAATTGGTGTCCTAAAATGAATGAAATGGTCTTGTATTTATAGAATTTTTTCAAGGCCTAATTTTGAATATAATATTAAGATGAAATAAATCATTTTTGCCAGGTGTTGACACGTGTCCTTATTTGATGACTTTTCCGATTTATTTTGAGTTTTCGTTTAGTCACACGCTACGTGTAAAAATTTATGCGACACGTGAGCGTTGAAATTGTAATTATTGGTCAACATTTATTTCACCGAAATTTCGATGTCTACAGATACCTTTCATACCCAGAAGCAAAAGTATGGTTTACATAATTATAATTTTTAATTATTCTCTCGAGACGTCTGTCCATGGATGTGTGGATAAATATTTTCTTATTAAAAGTAATGTTAGGAATACTAAATTTACAAGCTAAATGATGTGTCATCAATAAAAAATAAGCACGTTAATCAACAGTTAAGTAATAATTCAATCATCAACTTTCATGTCATTTAGTTTACAAAATTCTATTTGCATATTTAGTCTCCCTAACATTACCCTTTTATTAATCTCATTATTGATGATTTTAAAGTGATTTTTTTACTATTCAATATTAGCAATTTCTCTAATTTTGAATTGGTTAATCGCTTCCATTTTAAGTTTCAATCTCAGATTTACTAAATTGTAACAAAAAATTATGAAATTCATTCACGCTAATGCAGTCATTTTCAAGGGTTTAAAAAGAACGGTCTGCAATGGGGGCTAGACAAGACAATAAGTGAGGTTGAGATCCAAGTCTAATGTTTGCATTCGGAAAGTTACTGAGGCAGAAATAGGGACACGTACATTCAATAAAATATGTCAACTATAATAATATGGTATGGACAATGACATCATTTAACAATTCAGAAAATAAAAGAAAAAATAAAGAACTACTGGCAAAATAACTCCATGAAATTTGGAGCTACTTAGAAAGAAAAAAAAGACCATCAATTCTTAGATTACTAAATTAAGTATCAAAAGTTTAATTAACAATTGAAATCATTCTTGTATTCTAATCATCTTTTAGAAGCGAGCCCACTTTTAATGCGTAAACTGCTAATGGAGGCCTGGACAATTAGTTACATACAAGAATGAACTCAATCCTCACGAGTATATTTGTGTGTGCAATGCAAGCAGGTTGGTAGGTCGACCAAATCCTAACCCCTTATTTGAAATTGCTTTTACCACCAGCACGCCGCTTAAAACTGCCTTTACTTTCTCTGTAGAGCACTTCTTCCTCACCTCTTGACGAGATCCTTCCCATTTGCTTTGCCAAACCTTCTTGATCGGCAAGCAAATTCTCAAACTCAACAAGTGATGGTTGGGTCAACCATCCTTGTACAACGGCAACGAAGCCTCGATATTCAAGTCTCAATCCATGGATAATTAATCTTTTTATCTTGGATTCTACAATTGTAGCACTAGGATCTAATTCAGAATCACCGCAAATAGACTTTACCTTGTGGAAATATTCGGCAATCGTCATGTCTCGTTGGGCCACCGATAACAACTCGTTCTCGAGAAGCTGCAGTCTTGTATCATTCCTCTTTGCAAAAAGTGTGGCGAAGGTGTCCCATGCTTCTTTCGGTGTCTTGGCCTTCCATATGTGCTCCAACATGTCATCTTCAACTATAGTTTTTAAGGCAAACATAGTCTTACCTGCCTTGATCTTCCACTTCCTCAAAGTGCCGTTGGTGTCTTTTTCCGGCTCCGTAACTTCATTACCGCCGACAACATCCCAAAGATCTTGGCCTTGTAGGTAAGACTCCTTACACGTCGCCCATGTGTTGTAATTTTTGTTGTTCAACTTCTTGATTCCTCCAACAACTTGAAGGTCTCCCATCGTGTCGGAAAAACTTAGATATGCCGAACAAGGTTAACCAATAATCTTGCGAAGTACTAAACTTCTCACGATTCTCAAAAGCTTCAATAGAGACGGTCCCTGATCGAACCTGGCTCTAATACCAATTGTTGAGGAAAAATTAGAGTGCACAACTCTAACACAAGTGTTGGAGAGACAACACAAGTAAACAATTACTTGTATTACACATACAAAATATTACAACACACTTTCAATGACACACTTTAGAAGCTACGACACTCACTCACTTCTAGAGACACACTCTAGACCACTCACACTCTTCACAAGACTACTCCTACTTCTCACTCTCTTACTTAGCTCTCTCTTCTTGGCTACTTTCTTGATTGGTTTATTGTTACATAGCATTACACCCATATTTATAGTCTTGCTAAACCGACTTACTACGTCGGTTAACATGGGCTTAAATTCATCCTAGACACAACTTTAGTTATTTTAGATTTTACTACAAAACCATTTTTCTAGATTATTCTAGCCTAAGTCGGTGGACTTGGCTTTTCCATTCAAACATCAATTGCTACACTTTGCCTAGAGTTTTCTAGCATATTCCCATTCTAAAATCTTCTAGAATAATCTCATGCATGTTTGAACTAGAATATAGTCTAGTTCCTTTATACTAACTTATCTTAATGGGCTGATGTTGATCTTTAACATAAGCATGGAGCCTTACGTACGGCCAACCCTTGGATCTGGTCATGTGTTACTTAATGAGCAAGCTAAATGTCACTTTGACGTATCTTTCTATCATTCATAGTAGATTACAATTTACAACTGATTAAGCTCGAAGTTAAGGAGGAAATTTATGGAAAAGGGACATCTAATAAATTCTAGGAAAACACACACACACAACAACAAAAAAAATAAAAAAGGGAAAGACACCCAACTGACCAACGTCGAACACAACAAAAACTTTCTAATTCCGTATTTTTCAAGTTTGATATATTCATCAACTATTCATCAACGCTAATTAATGCAGTCCTTTTCAAGGGTTTAAAGAATGGTCTACAATGGAGGCTGCACAAGACCATAAGTGAGGTTGAGATCCAAGTCTAACGTTTGCATTTGGAAAGTCACATCATTGACAATTCAGAAAAAAGGAAAAATAAAGAGTTAGTTGTAAAATATAACCATGAAGTTTGGAGCTACTTGAAAAAGAAAAAAAAAACAAGACAACACTTTTAATTTTTACGTAACTACAAAAAGTATCTAAAGTTTAACAATTCAAGTCATTCTTGTATTCTATATCAAAATCGTTAGAAAATAATTGATTTGAGAGCCGGCCTAATTGCTTTTTAGAAGAGATCTCCTACTTTTGATGCGTAAGCAACTAACGGAGCCTGGACAATAAGTGAGAAATGCCTTCAGTCCTCAACAGTGTATTTGTGTGTGCAATGCAAACAAGTTGAGCAGGTTGATAGGCGAACCCAATGTTAACCCTTCATTGGGAATTTAAATTTTTTCCTAATTCTAACCTTACCAATCGAATTGAAAGTCAAGTTGAACTCTGAGCAGGTTCGGTTTAACCCAACCCAAATAACACCTTTTGTAATTAGCTAAAAAATAAAAAGAGACGCATGCATGTTGCTTGGAGCCTTGGCGATTGCCTCTAAACCTAAACCCTAATTCCTAAACTTGAAGGGTAAAGTTGGAAATTAAATTTTTGTTCATAGAAGATCAAGTCACATGTATTGGTAGAGAGATTTTTCAGTGTGACCGTCACACGAGGTGGTACACTACATGTCCCTATATAAATGGTGAGATGTGTGTTAAAATGTTAATAACTTAAAAATTAAAATTTTCCATCACTTACATAAAAACACGTAGTGTATCATCCGTATTCTCATCACAACTAAAAATTTACCGTATGCCAAGTTCTCACTATGCCAGACGAAGTCAAGGACAAATTTTCCGGGAAAATTTACTAAAGCGTTTTTTCCAACACACAACCTTATTTATGCCGTAGGACATACGTAAAATGTCATCTATAAACAAGTTACATAGAGCGTGTTCTGTCATTATTTGTTGCTTCAAAATGCAAACGGAAATGTCTGTCTGTCTCACCAGCGCGAATCGCGTCCAAAGGTTCTGGCTTCTGTTTCCCAGGCTCATCATCTACTTTCTCACCATTCTCTCCTATGGAGTTGAAGCTGGCAGTAGAACCAATGTCACCAACGTTGGCGCAGTCATTAACGTTAGTTCTCGTATTGGAAAAGAGCAGAAAACCGCCATGGAGATCGCAGCTGAGAGCTTCAACAACCGTTCAAAGACTCATAAGCTCATCCTTCATTTTCCCGACTCCGGCAGAGACCCCTTTCTTGCTGCTTCTGCTGGTGAGAAAGCAGTTAACACATGACATGATGGTATTTATAATAGCTAATTAGTTTGGAAATGTACAAGTGCTGATGAAGATTTTTTATTTTTCGTTTTATGTTACAGCTGAAGAGTTGATAAAGGAAAAGAAAGTAGAAGTAATAGTTGGCATGGAGACATGGCAGGAAGCAGCTCAAGTAGCTGATCTTGTCGGAAACCAAGCTCAAATTCCGGTGATTTCGTTTGCAGCACCCTCTATAACCCCGCCACTAATGCAACGCCGATGGCCATCTTTGATACGAATGGCAACAAATGATTCTGCTCAGATGAAATGCATTGCGGATATAGTTTCAGCCTACCATTGGAAAACGGTGGTTGTGGTATACGAAGATGACGGCTATGGCGGCGATGTTGGGATGCTAGCTCTTTTGACCGAGGCGCTTCAAGATGTCGGTTCAAAGATTGAGCACCGTTTGATTCTTCCGCAGATTTCTTCGCTGTCTAATCCAAACTGGGTTGAGCTAGAAGAGATGTTGAGGCTTCCCAAAATGCAGTCTCGGGTGTTTATCATTCTCCAGTCATCGTTGCCTACAGTGACTAATTTATTTCGATTGGCTGGGAAGATGGGACTTGTTGGAAAAGAGTCAGCTTGGATCATCACCGAGAGTATTGCAAGTCTGCTTGACCCTCAACACACCTCTGACATGAAAGGCACCCTGGGAATCAAGACCTACTATGCCAATAATACTAGTTCTTATACAAATTTCCGGAAGAAATTCCAAACGAAGTATTCAGAAGGAAATAGCGCCCAGCCAGGAATTTATGCTCTTCGAGCATATGATGCTATTGGAATCATTTCACAGGCTATAGGAAGAATGACTGATAACACAACTAGCCTTGAGGTGTTGAAAACCGTATTGAGCAGTTATACAGGTTTGAGTGCGAACATGCGGTTAAACAGCGGTGAGGTACTGTACTCTCCAATTTTCAGGATTGTAAATATTTTGGATGAGAATAGATTCCAAGAATTGAACTATTGGACACCGGAACTTGGGTTCTCATCGGATGAAGCAGGGGAAAACAAATTCAGTGATGTTGGTGGAGTAATCTGGCCTGGGAACCTAACTAGAGCCCCGAAAGGCTGGGCAATGCCTACTGTTGAGAAGCCAATGAGAATTGGGGTGCCGGGTAAAACTTCCTTCAGCAAATTTGTGAAGGTTGACTCAGATAAGAAGTCTGTCGACGGTTTCTGCATTGCAATTTTTGATTTGGTCATAAATCGTTTGAACTATTTTCTGCCGTATCAATTCGAAGTTTTCAATGGCTCGTACGATCATCTTGTGGAACAAGTCCATAAAAAGGTAAAACCATCATTTATTTTTCTATTTTTTCATAAAGATGAATTTAAATACTGTTTCGCTCCTTCATTGGTTTTGATTTGACTATATGCTTACAGGTTTATGATGCTGTGGTTGGTGACATAACCGTGCTAGCTGACCGGCTGGACAAGGTGGAATTCACTCAGCCATATATGGAGTCTGGTTTGTCAATGATAGTTCCGGCAGAACCCAAAAAATCAACATGGATGTTTATGAAACCTTTCACATGGCAAATGTGGGTGGTGACTGTTTCCATCTTAATCTACACAGTGTTCATCGTATAGTTCCTGGAGCAACCGTCAAATCCAGAATTTGATGGCCCCTTGAAGAATCAGATTGGCACAGCAACTTGGTTCACCTTCTCCTCTTTGTTCTTTGCTCACAGTAAGTACCAATTTTGTACATTTCACTACCAAAAAAGTGAGTATTAGAAGCGCTTCTTTAGAGGCGAGGGGTGGATTGTCCCTGACATACGCCCCTATTTGGCTTTGTAGCGGCCATTCTAAACGCCCCTACCACTCTTTTCTTCTTCATAATGTATGATAACCAATGACGATCTAAAATTTTCAGGACAAGCCTAACTACGAAAATAGTCGGGTCCAAAATTGTTTGAGAATTGATCTTATCCTCATTGTAAACCTATG
Source organism: Malus sylvestris (assembly GCF_916048215.2). Classification (NCBI taxonomy): domain Eukaryota; kingdom Viridiplantae; phylum Streptophyta; class Magnoliopsida; order Rosales; family Rosaceae; genus Malus; species Malus sylvestris. The sequence goes on from NC_062264.1 coordinate 42,702,274, forward strand.
TTTTTATTTCACAGAAGAGAAAATCTACAGCAACTTGACGCGAGTGGTGGTCGCAGTTTGGCTCTTTGTTGTACTGATCCTGACCTCAAGCTACACCGCTAATCTCACTTCAATGCTCACCGTTCAGCGACTGAAACCGAATGCAACATACATCGACACCAACTCGAAAGTTGGTTGCGACGGGGACTCATTTGTCATTGAGTACCTGCGGAATGTCCTTGGATTCAAAAACATCATCGAAGTGAAAAGTGAATACGACTACCCGAAAGAATTCAAAAACAAAACTATAGAGGTCGCCTTTCTTGAACTCCCATATGCAGAAGTCTTCATGAATGAGAACTGCATAGGATATACTGCCACTGCACCCACCTATAGATTTGGAGGCTTGAGCTTTGTGAGTAATGAATAAATTGTTCACATTCTATTTCTTTCTGCACGTACAAAATACAAAAATATGCATAAATAGAACTGGTTACAAACTTTTGGTCGAAAATATCTCAATAGAAGTTACCATATTTCTGACCAACATAGCGAAACTAAAAAAATCGCTTTCGTGGTCACCTCGCAGATATTCCAGAGAGGTTCTCCAATAGCGCGTGATTTCACAAAGGCGATTCTAGAGCTGTTGGAGAATGGAGATGTGAAGAAGCTACAAAATGAATGGTTGACTCCCAAGGAGTGTCCAAGAAACACAACTTTGAACGAACCAGAAAGCTTGACCCTCAACAGTTTTTCAGTCCTCTATGAAATATCAGCTGCTACTTCCACCTTATGTTTTCTGCTCTCTTTTACTATCCGGCTGAGGAGGTTTCAGCATCAAGAGGCAGCAGAACAAGGCAGTGCAAGTCCGTGCGCGAGCGGAGAAACGCTTTGGAACAAGGCAGTTAGAATGGCAAAATTTTTTTGCAATAGAGAGATTAATGTTCCAACCAGAGCTCCAACTTTAGCACATTACGCAGAAGAATGGAGTTCTCCAAGGTGGGAGCCACTGGCAAAGCTACATAGGGGCAAGGAGGGGCGGCCGCCCCTCCGGTCGTCAGAAATCGCCATGAAAGCAAGAATTCGGCCCCTCCGATCTTTCTGAACCTACTGAAATCTGGGGGCGTTATGCTACTGAGTTTTAATTTTATTGATGTGGTCTTCTTTTAGAAACGCACTACCAGCGCACCATTTTAATTCTCTTCCCTCTCTCTCATTTGTTTAGACTATAGAAATACAAAAGGTTGATGTTTATTATTGTTCTTTTTCAATTCTTGTTATTACTTCTAGTATTTAAAATTATAATACAAAAGATTGATGTTTGTTATTGTTTTTTCTCTATTCTTGTTATTATTTCTAGTATTTAAAATTATTTTATATGTTGTTCTTTAATTCTTGAGAAATGATGATTTTGAGAACTTGATTCAGATACACAAAACTTTTGTGAGGAAAATGATATTAGTGTTCTTATTATGTGAGAGAAGTTTTTGTTTTTATTGAGAGAGATGTTTATATTGCAATAGATGTACAACAATTGTGTGATAGTTTGATTTTTATATTGAGATCCTTTTATTGATAATGAGCCTATTATGCAACTGTTTCAGAACATGAAACATTGCTGGCAAAAATTGAAAGTTGTTTGTATTGATAAATTATTAACGACATTAATATTGTCTATTATCTAAAAGAATTTGATTGCCTACATTTTTTTTTTGAATCTATTATGCTTTTAAATTTCGCCTCTTCCCTCGAAAATTCCTGGCTTCGCCACTGGTGGGAGCACTCCACCACTTCAAGTTCCACTACTACCCGAGCATCCTCATCAGACCAAAAATCCACCAGAAATTGAATGCCTTACAATCCAATCCAATACAACACGCCTAAACCAAAATCAACCCAACCGGTTCAATTCCTTTGACTTTACTAGTTAAAATGCCCATGCGATGCTGCGAGTTGTAAAACTGTGTTAAACATGTGAAATATATTAAAATCTATTTATATCCTCATCAAAATCTAAAAATCATCCAAAGTGTATTTGGACATCACAAAATATAAAATGTCTTGAGTAAATATAGAAAATCTTAAATGCATTTGGGCACACGTACCATTTGAACAATAGGGAAAGGGTTCTTGGTATGCTGCAACCAGTAAAGTAGCTAGGTGCTAATATCATCCATATTTTCCCATCTATATTATGAAATACTTATTGTTTAAAATACTCTAGCAACCTTTATACAACAGATTGGTTGACCAATCAACTTTTCAAATATTGATCCGAGTAGTACAAAAGTATGTAATCTCACATCTAGGATTGCCCATCCCTATATATACAGCAAAATAGCTATACAACTCCATCATTGCAAGTCCTCATATCATCTTTCATTACATCCCTGACAAAAAAAAAGAAAAAAAAGAAAAAGAAAAAAGTGATTCAAAAATATATTTTAAAGTAGACTTTCAATCCCCCCCCGCCTGGTTCGTTT